>NC_056744.1:1765590490-1765805490 GCF_019279795.1 Protopterus annectens
TTTTTATCTGTTTAAAAACTTTCATAGCTTGTTGTCTTAGGCTATTGTATAAACTGAAACATTTACTCTGTGTAATTATCTCTTGGCTAGTGGGGGCTGGTTCTTTTGTGTTCTTGTAAAAAAAAAAAAAAAAAGTTGTTGTTCTGGTCTTTGGTGCAGGCTGGAGAAGTTGTTTGACCCAACTGAGCTACAAAATATAAGTATCTTTTGATTATTTTAACAGATTACTATTTTATAATTTAATATATATAAAGCACTTTGTCTATTCAGAATCTTCAGAAATCTTTATCTGTTTAAAAACTTTCATAGCTTGTTGTCTTAGGCTATTGTATAAACTGAAACATTTACTCTGTGTAATTATCTCTTGGCTAGTGGGGGCTGGTTCTTTTGTGTTCTTGTAAAAAAAAAAAAAAAAAAAAAGTTGTTGTTCTGGTCTTTGGTGCAGGCTGGAGAAGTTGTTTGACCGCAACTGAGCTACAAAATATAAGTATCTTTTGATTATTTTAACAGATTACTGTTTTTATAATTTAATATATATAAAGCACTTTGTCTATTCAGAATCTTCAGAAATCTTTATCTGTTTAAAACCTTTCATAGCTTGTTGTCTTAGGCTATTGTATAAACTGAAACATTTACTCTGTGTAATTATCTCTTGGCTAGTTGGGGCTGGTTCTTTTGTGTTCTTGTAAAAAAAAAAAAAAAAAAGTTGTTGTTCTGGTCTTTGGTGCAGGCTGGAGAAGTTGTTTGACCGCAACTGAGCTACAAAATATAAGTATCTTTTGATTATTTTAACAGATTACTGTTTTTATAATTTAATATATATAAAGCACTTTGTCTATTCAGAATCTTCAGAAATCTTTATCTGTTTAAAAACTTTCATAGCTTGTTGTCTTAGGCTATTGTATAAACTAAAACATTTACTCTGTGTAATTATCTCTTGGCTAGTGGGGGCTGGTTCTTTTGTGTTCTTGTAAAAAAAAAAAAAAAAAAAAAAAAAGTTGTTTTTCTGGTCTTTGGTGCAGGCTGGAGAAGTTGTTTGACCGCAACTGAGCTACAAAATATAAGTATCTTTTTGATTATTTTAACAGATTACTGTTTTTATAATTTAATATATATAAAGCACTTTGTCTATTCAGAATCTTCAGAAATCTTTATCTGTTTAAAAACTTTCATAGCTTGTTGTCTTAGGCTATTGTATAAACTAAAACATTTACTCTGTGTAATTATCTCTTGGCTAGTGGGGGCTGGTTCTTTTGTGTTCTTGTAAAAAAAAAAAAAAAAAAAGTTGTTTTTCTGGTCTTTGGTGCAGGCTGGAGAAGTTGTTTGACCGCAACTGAGCTACAAAATATAAGTATCTTTTGATTATTTTAACAGATTACTGTTTTTATAATTTAATATATATAAAGCACTTTGTCTATTCAGAATCTTCAGAAATCTTTATCTGTTTAAAAACTTTCATAGCTTGTTGTCTTAGGCTATTGTATAAACTGAAACATTTACTCTGTGTAATTATCTCTTGGCTAGTGGGGGATGGTTCTTTTGTGTTCTTGTAAAAAAAAAAAAAAAAAAAAAAAGTTGTTCTGGTCTTTGGTGCAGGCTGGAGAAGTTGTTTGACCGCAACTGAGCTACAAAATATAAGTATCTTTTGATTATTTTAACAGATTACTGTTTTATAATTTAATATATATAAAGCACTTTGTCTATTCAGAATCTTCAGAAATCTTTATCTGTTTAAAAACTTTCATAGCTTGTTGTCTTAGGCTATTGTATAAACTGAAACATTTACTCTGTGTAATTATCTCTTGGCTAGTGGGGGCTGGTTCTTTTGTGTTCTTGTAAAAAAAAAAAAAAAAAAAAGTTGTTGTTCTGGTCTTTGGTGCAGGCTGGAGAAGTTGTTTGACCGCAACTGAGCTACAAAATATAAGTATCTTTTGATTATTTTAACAGATTACTGTTTTTATAATTTAATATATATAAAGCACTTTGTCTATTCAGAATCTTCAGAAATCTTTATCTGTTTAAAAACTTTCATAGCTTGTTGTCTTAGGCTATTGTATAAACTAAAACATTTACTCTGTGTAATTATCTCTTGGCTAGTGGGGGCTGGTTCTTTTGTGTTCTTGTAAAAAAAAAAAAAAAAAGTTGTTTTTCTGGTCTTTGGTGCAGGCTGGAGAAGTTGTTTGACCGCAACTGAGCTACAAAATATAAGTATCTTTTGATTATTTTAACAGATTACTGTTTTTATAATTTAATATATATAAAGCACTTTGTCTATTCAGAATCTTCAGAAATCTTTATCTGTTTAAAAACTTTCATAGATTGTTGTCTTAGGCTATTGTATAAACTGAAACATTTACTCTGTGTAATTATCTCTTGGCTAGTGGGGGCTGGTTCTTTTGTGTTCTTGTAAAAAAAAAAAAAAAAAAGTTGTTGTTCTGGTCTTTGGTGCAGGCTGGAGAAGTTGTTTGACCGCAACTGAGCTACAAAATATAAGTATCTTTTGATTATTTTAACAGATTACTGTTTTTATAATTTAATATATATAAAGCACTTTGTCTATTCAGAATCTTCAGAAATCTTTATCTGTTTAAAAACTTTCATAGCTTGTTGTCTTAGGCTATTTTGTCCCACCCTCCCTCCCTGTTGGTGTCTTGCTCTTATACTTGGTGGCTTTGCAGTTGCCCGCCCTACTGTGACACACCTCCCAGTCTAGTGTCATTAGCTCATTCTTCTTAATACAGAGAGAACATTTGATAAGGCCTTCTGTTCCTCCTTTTACCTTTTCAAAAGTAAAACAAAACTTTTTTTTCTTTTTAGCCTGAACCTTCTTGTGTTCTGACTGTCCTTCTCAAACATATTGGAAATATACAGTATATTTCAGAGCATTTGTTATAACTGTATTTGCTATAACTGATTTAAGTATTTTTTCTGGCTTTTGAATATTTACTGCTTAGCGACTGCATCTTAGCCTGTTTATACAGCTCTGCATTCTATTTAAACTGTTTTGTGTTGATTAACTGTTTTGCACGCTTAAAAAGTTATTTGTTGCTTAATTTTACCTGTAGGCTAACACACTCAAGTGTGCTAGCCACTTAAAAGCATTTATAGCATTTACTTTCTGTTTTTTTTCCTTGTCTCTGTAAAAAAAAATCTCTTGTTTTCCCACCTTACTGAACTAGAGTAGTCCAGTTTCAGAGCTGCTGATCCCTGGGCTTTGTTTTTAGTTCCTGTTACTGATCCATTGCCTTATTAGGAAGGAGGGAAGTTTCTTTGCTTACCAGTGGGAGTGGGAAGCACTGAGCAGCCTTTTTGTCCGAATTGGTGAAGTTTCAGCCAGAAACTAGTAGTCTATTGGTCGTTTTGGGCCAATTCCTAGCTCCTTTCAGCCCCCTGCTATAAAGCACGCTAAACACGTGTTTTCCAGCTTGTACCAACTCTGCACAGATCCTCGTGGTGGCCTGCAGAGTGATCCAAGCAGCAGAGAGCTGAAAGAGTGACTTTCTACCAGATATAAGTATTTTTTGTGGCTTTCCCACTGTTATTAAGCTAGCAACTGCATTTCGCCTGTTTTACTGCTACTTTAAGTGATTTCTGCATTTTACATTGTTTATTGCACTTTAAGTTACTAATTGTTGCAAATTGTTTCTGTAGGCTACACACTAAAGTGCGCTGGCCGATTTACAGCATTTATAGCATTTACTGTCTGTTTTTTTCCTTATCTCTGTAATAAAACAAAAAAATCTCTTGTTTTCCCACTTTACTGAACTAGAGTAGTCCAGTTTCAGAGTTGCTGATCCCTGGGCTTTATTTTTAGTTCCTGTTACTGATCCATTGTCTTATTAGGAAGGAGGGAAGTTTCTTTGCTTACCAGTGGGAGTGGGAAGCACTGAGCGGCCTTTTTGTCCGATTTGGTGAAGTTTCAGCCAGAAACTAGTAGTCCATTGGTCGTTTTGGGCCAATTCCTAGCTCCCTTCAGCCCCCTGCTATAAAACACGCTAAACTGTACTGCTGATCTAACCAGCATATCCTATAACTGAAAAGTTCATCTCTACTTGATTCCCAAGTAGACTATTCTCTATCTGTAAAGCCTAGCACTTACTCCTACAGTACTTGCACCTTGATAAAGCACTCTTATTATAGATAGTACCCCACCAGCCTAAAACCCACTTCCCCGAGTCCTTTGAAAGTTCTTTATCTACTACTTCTAGTATGTCGAGGATCAGTTGCTAGTGTCCTCTCCAGCTCAACTGGTGAACCTGGGAATATTGAGGCAATGTTACAATTGCCTCATGTACACAGACAATCCTCTCCTTCTCCCACAAAACACAAATACATGCGAGAGATGCAACTATACGGCCAAACTGGAGGCTGAGCTCTCTCAACATAGGACTGGCAAGACCAGACAGGAGGAGAAGGCAACCACACACAATACATACCCAGTCACACATGGTACCATCACAACTTCAAATCATACACATACTCACACAAAGACATACTCGGAGGCTCTGATCAAAAATTTACCAAAACAGCAGAGGCCACCAAAGCAGACACCCAAACAACTACCACCTCACGACCCAACACATGCAACACATAGACCACACAGTCAGAGTGTCAAACAGTCACAGCCCTTAAGGCCAAACAAAATGCCAGACACACTTGTCATTGGTGATTCCATAGTCAGACACACTGACGTCCCGCTCACCAGACTGAGTAAGGAGAAGGTCACAGTAAGCTGCCTGTTGGGCGCTAGAATCCGCCACATAATGCAAGCACTCAGGTCTCTCAACAGCAGGTACAAGTATGACTCAGTCATCGTCCACGCTGGTGTCAATGACCTGAGACGTACCTCCTTGGACTACATGAAAAGGGACGTCGAGGAGCTCTCTGATTATGTAGCCCAGGCAGGTATGACCCTGACCTTGAGCAGTATCCTACCTTCACCTAGAATGATGCCACAATACAGTGATAAGATGATCAGCTTTAATAATTGGCTTAAATTCTGGTGTCATTCAAAGGGGATCCAATGTCTGTCTGCCTGGGATGACATGCTGGACAAGCCACGCTGCTGCAAGGGACGGCTTGCACCTGTCACCCTGGGCTTCCGGATATTGGCAAAGGCTCTTGCCACCCCATAGTGCCTTTTTAGGCAAGGCTCAAATTCTAAACCTACCACCCTAGAACACCAAAAAGGAAAAAACTAAGGGTAATGCTGCTCAATGCCAGAAGTCTCAATCTCAAGATGCACGCACTCGAGGCCCTTCTCAAAATGGAGAACATCGATGTCTGTGCTGTGACAGAAACCTGGTTCAAGGCTCCTGAGAGCACCCCAGCACTAACAGGTTTCACCTCATATCATACGTTCCGCCCCAAAATCCGGACAACACCAAGAAAGGAGGGTGTCCATATTCATAAAGGACACCCACACCTCAAGGTTGGTGGCAACGCACGATGCATCGGAGACCATCCAGGTGCAATTAACCATAGGCAAGACTGCTCTGCAATTTGTAGCATGTTACAGGCCACCCTCTCAAACTCAGGAACCTCACATGGCCTTCCTGAAAACATTGGAGGATAAATGTATCTCCAAACACCATCATACTAGGTGACTTCAACTACCCTAATATAGACTGGGAACACTACTCAAGCCCGAACACTCTAACCCAAAGATTCCTGGAGTTCATAAACTCAAATGCCATGGAACAACTAGTCACCATCCCCACAAGAGGTGAAAAAATACTTGATCTCATCATCACGAACATGGGATCAAAATGTTCAACACCGAAGTATACCCCTCACTCGTGAGATCAGCTCATAAACTAATCTCACTGGAGGTCCTCATCCCGCCCCACCTGAAACAAAAAGACCACAGTGAAAAACTTCTCAAAAGCCGATTTCACACTTCTAAAACTAGTGTGGTCTCCTTTAAGGCCCCTGAGCCAGTGGTAAACATTACTCAAACCGCTGAATCACTTACAAATGCCTTCTACCAGCACCTACAGGACTGCATGGATCAGGCAATCCCAAACAAAACTAAGACTCTCTGTACCAAAGGCAAGCATCCAGTCTGGTGGACCCCAGCCATAAACAAGCTCTACAACAAAAGGAGGAAGCTACTACAAGATAGAGCAAAATCCTTGAAAGGTAAGACACCTTTGATCATTATAAGTAAAAACTAAGAGCTCTCATAAAATCATCAAAGGCAAATTTTGAGAGAAAAATCGCCAAGGACTCTAAAGACAATCATAAGGCCTTCTTTAGCTATGTTAGAAACCTAGGAGGAAACTCCCAGATATGCTCAGAATTAGTTCAAAATGATGTGAAAATTACTGAACCTACACACATTGCTAACATACTGGCTGACAGGTTCAGTGCAAACTTCTCCCTCCCCCAAAAGGAGAGATATCTATTCCAGAGGATTGTAGCCCCCAAACATCTCCAATGCCCAGGTGAGAACTGCCCTCACTAAGGCAAAAACACAGCATCCATGGGACGGATGGTGTCCCCGGCTGTGTGCTTCATGAACTCAACGAGGAATTAAACCCACAGTTAGGACAGCTGTTTAATCTTAGCCTCACCTCAGGATCATGCCAAGGAGTGGCGACGGCGACTGTGGTCCCACTTCATAAGGGCGGTGCCTCCACAGACCCTGGAAATTACCGCCCCATTAGCTTGACAAGCCTTATCTGCAAAGCCATGGAGAGGATCATAATGGAACTCATAAATAAAGACATAGGGAACTTGCAGACTTTGGATCCAACCCAGTTTGGCTTTGTCAAAGGCAGATCCTGCCTCTTAAACTTGGTTGACTTTTTCGAGACAGTCACCAAGGCCATTGATGAGGAAAGGCAGTCCATACAGCCTACCTCGACCTGGCAAAGGCCTTCGACACAATACCACACTCAGGTATCATCGAAAAACTCATCAGCTTGAATGTAAACCCATACATCACAAGATGGGTTGCAAACTGGCTAAGCGACAGAACCCACAGGGTCAGAGTTGCTGGAGCCATGTCAGACTCAAAGCCTGTCACAAGTGGTGTCCCACAGGGCTCAGTCCTGGGTCCACTCTTGTTCGGCATCTACTTTTCTGAAGTACAAGCAAACACAGGAGGGTTATGGCTGACAAAGTTTGCAGATGACTGCAAACTGGGCGCCATAGTCGAAAACACATCTGACACAGATATCCTCCAGAAGGGCCTCACAGAAATGGATAACTGGTGCCAGAGCCATGGCCTGAAGTTAAACGCCAAAAAATGCATAGTCATACCCTTCGAGAAAAACAAGGTTACCCCTAGCTACCATATAGGTGACAATCCACTGAGCACAGAAAAAGTCATCAGGGATCTGGGGACCCAAGTTGACAGTAGTCTTTCGTTTGACACTCATGTTGCTAAAGTAGTTAGGAAAACCTTCTATATCGCCCACCTGATCATGAAGGGATTCACATCTAGATCAAGGGAGGTCATCGTCCCCCTGTACTCATCACTCATTAGACCTATGATTGAGTACAATGCCCGTTCGAATGTATCTGACCAGACACCTGATGCAGCTTGAAAGGCCCCAAAAGTTCCTCACCAAAAGGATAAAGGATCTCAAAAATATGTCTTATGCTGCCCGACTGAAAGAACTCCAGCTTTATTCAGTCTCATACCGCTTGCTCAGAGGTGACCTGTGCCTGACATATAAGGCCATGTCAAACCCAGATTTGATGAATATGCTTCACCTCAAAAAATCTAGATCCCTCAGAACCACAAGGGCGGGAGACTTAAACCTTGACACGGTGATAAATAGAACGTGCTGGAGGGACAGATTCATCACCCAGAGACTCCCTATGCTGTGGAACAAAATCCCGGTACATGTGAGGCAGAGCACCTCGCTGGCCTTGTTCAAGAGGAATCTTGACCAATGGATGGGAGATCGCAGATATACCCCAGGGATTACTTCAGTGTCACTGCTTGACAGAGGCACAGAAAAATGATAGGCATAGTTTTTATTCAAACTAAAGGGGTGGCGAAAGCCACATAACTATGGGCTAGGCTTATAAATGCCCTTGGGCAGATAGCCTAGTATGAACCTATGAACCTATGAACCTATGAACAACTGTGGCAAACATCTGGTGCACAATATGTAACATGTGGCTAAATTCTGCCCTCATAATTTTTCTGAAAAATCAGATTAAATAAGGCAGTAGTCTGCCCAAATATCTTGTAACAGCAATTACTGTTAAACATTTGAACTGGTAATGTTCTTCAGCAAAAACTCTTTTTTACAAAGACCAGATTCTTTGCTCTCAAAATCTTTTCATCAGTACTGTAATGCACCACAATGCAAAGCATTCCAGGCATGTATTTTTTCTGTATGTTTTCACAAACAACCTTTTGAGTCTTAAATGCTGTGCAGATGAGATGCACATAACCAGAAATAGCTTTGTTAATCCAGACTTGAGGTTTCAGATGACTACACACACATACAACTATATATATATATATATATATATATATATATATATATATATATATATATATATATATATATATACTCACACACACACACACACACAAACACACACACACACACACACACACACACACACACACACACACACACACACACACACACACACACACAGTAATATTGTATAATCAGCAACATGAAGAATTTGGCAGATATTGAGTGGTGCTTAAGTTACAGTGCAGATATCCAACAAAGATTTTCTCCGACATCATCTAAATTTTCAGCTAGTGCCATGCAATAGTACGTCACCCAGTACTGACAGCATTCATGTAAATCTACAAGTACTACATACCTTCATAATGACAAACAACTGAACACACCTCCAGCATACTGCATTCTACATGGCTAGTAACCTTATATTTTCTATAGAGTCACTGTGTTTTAATGAATCCTAAGAGACAATTGCTCATTTTGGTAAAAATCAGCTGAGTCAACTCTTTCTCTCCAGGGGTACAGATCTAGGCCATGTTAAAAGCCATCCATACCCCCTTGTTCTATATAAACCAACAACGAGGTTGCACCTAATTGTGGAAAGGTAGTAATCTAAGGGTCACTCATGCTTATATACACTGAATGAGGATTTTCTCCTTGAGGATTTGTTGAGTCATGGAACAGCCTTTTTTTTACCTCTAATCAAGTAATTTCACTTCAGTAATATGCAACTCTTTTATGAAAATATGAGCAGCATATACAAATATGAAAAAGTAATAAATGATAAATAATTAAAAAAATGCCAACTAACAATAAATCTCCACTTTTAGGCATCATAGAAAGATTGTCACAGTGTTGTCTATCATGCCCTGCCCTTTATATGTTACTTACAATTAACTCGTCACTCATGTAAACACCTCAACTCAAAGCAATGTCTTGATGTCATAGAGATCTACTGGTATCAAATAAAACGTGCAGTGTGAGGTGCTACAGATTCCTATCTGTAGTTTAATGCATGATGTAATGCATTCTCAGTCACCATACTCAGTTCTTAAGAGACACATTTTACCCATCATGCAACATGCAGTACATATTAATGGAAATACAACTTTATTGGTTCATTATATTTTAAAATCTTTGTCGGTACATAACTAAACTGTATTATTTTAAAAATGTTTTATATGAATTTTCAGGATGGAATAATGAGGCCCTGCCATAAGAACCATGTCACTAAAATTATGTTCTGTCCTGAAGTAGGATTTTTCATCTGGTTGTAAAAATCATATTCTGTGCAGAAATTGAAAAAAAAAATATTCATACATTATTTTAAAAGGAAGGTTCATAATATAACAAGTTGAGTATTTAGAGTGAAAGTGTTAAAAGTTAATTCCAGGGTTCTAATGCTGGTTTCATTTTATAAACACATATTTAGAACTAGACAGTTATCAGTATTTTATTCTGAAACTTGCAGCAATAATCATGTGTTACAAACCCCTTTTGAATGTGATGGTAGCCATGTTTTAAAGCAAGACTAAAATAATTTGTCATTGTAACCTGAATGGGCTTTCATTTAGTTTTGTGAATATCGTCTTCTGCTGAGACATGAAGATTTTTATCACTTTTTTCCTTTGAAGTACATTTATTTATTTATTTATTTTACATTTGTCTACCAGGAGAGCCCGAGAGTCTGACTGGACACAAATCCCATTTTCAGCGGACGTCCAAGGAGAAAAGCTCCACAAAGTTTAGGACAGTAAATGAAATACACGTTATTAAAGAACAGTACAGTAGAATAAGCATACAGTATAAAAACAATATGTGAAAAATATACAATATAGTTGTAGGGTATTTCATTCAGTTACATGGTTACATTCATACAATGGTTAATATAATAAACAGGTTGTTTGAGTACAGAACATAGAAATTAGCTGTTGTAAGCTTGCAAAGTAAGATCAACATGGGCAGCTACCCAGGGTATGAACAGTTGCATATCCAGGGCTTGCTTAAATGGGCCCGTAGGAGGTTTTTTAAGTTATGTTTGCTTTCTGTGGCCCTAATATCTCGTGGGATGGAGTTCCATGTTTTTTCAACAGAAGTAGAGTATGGGGAGTTACCAGAGATATTTTTGCTTTTGGTTATGTCAACTAGAGCTTTGTTGGTGGATCTTAGAAGGCGGTTGTTGGAATAAATATTAAATAGGTCATGTAGTGAAGGAATTTCATCAGGAATATATAGGATTTGTTAGGCTATTGTAAGTTGGTTATATATGAGCAGGTTAGGTAATTTAGCCAGGATAAGTTGCTTGATTGCTAGACAGTGCTGTGTACTGAAGAATGAGTCAGTTGCGACCTTAGCTATTTTATTGTACCAAGTGTTTAGTTTCCTTAGGTTTGTTTTGTTTAGGTTGATGAGCATAGGGGAGGCATAGAGAAGTTTGGAGACTAGAAGGGTTCTTGTGATGGTAGCTTTACCGTTGTTTGTGAGGTATTTTTGCCATCTGTATATAGCTCCAAGTTTATTATGGACTTTTGTTTGTCTGTGTAATATGCATATCGAATTTCATGTTGTGATCAATGATAACTTCTAGTAGTTTGGTGTTTTGAACAGGTGCGGTAGGGGTGTTGTAAGTTGAGTATATTGAGAATTGAGGTATGGGGTCTGGGGCTCTTATGGGATGGAATATCATTAGCTAGGTTTTTTTGGGGGGTTGAATATTAGTTGAGAGTTAGCTAGCCAGGTTTCAACAACAGCAAAGAATTATTGTGTTAATTTTTGGAGTTCAGGGAATGATTAGGGTAGAGTCATCAGCATATTGGACTAGAGTGCCGTGCTGGTTAGATTTGTGAAGTTGGTTGGCAAATATGTTGGAGAGGAGAGGACCGAGGATGGATCCTTGGGGGGCCCCTAAGGTGAAAGCTAGGCAAGGAGACAAGGAATTTTGCCATTTTTCTGCCTATTGGCAGTTAGATAGTCCTGAAACCAGGCAAGATTGGAGTGATTTAGGTTAAGCTCAGACAGAACAGTTACGAATTTGGGATGGGTGACTGTATCGAAGGCCTTGGACAGATCTAGGAAGACAGCAGAGACCAGGTTGTCGGTGTTCTGGTGTTGATTTACAGTATTGGTAAACTAAGCAAGTGCTGTGACTAGGGTGGAATCCATGTTGGGTGATGGTCAGCAGTTTGTTAGTAAGGAGATAGTTCATTATTTTGGAATGTATAAATTTTTTGAGTATTTTAGACAGGGGAGATAGGTTGATAATTGGACGGTAATCAGATAATTGCACTGAGTTACCCCCTTTGTGAAGTGGTATAAAATGTGAAATTTTCCACAGAGAAGGAATACGTTGTTTGGATAAGGAGCGATTGAATAGCAGTGAAATGGGATAAGAGATGGCTTTGGCTGCAATTTTGAGGTATTCTACAGGTAGTTTATCAGCAGCCAGGGTTGTGGGTTTAAGCTTATTCAGATATATATATATATACATTGTGCTAGTAGGGACAGGTTATATGGAGAAGCTGTTTTGGTCTATAGGTGAGGATGATAGGCTTGGATATGAAGTAGGAGAATTATTATTAGTGAGGGCTAGGATGGATTTGGTGAAGCATTCATTGAACTGAGTGGCAATATTACTGGTGGTGGTATCAGTGTTTGGGGGAGGAGTAATGGTGTTTCCTGATTGCAGGATTTTATTGATGGCGGCCCAGAACTTTTGTGGGTTAGTTTTGTGTTTAGATTGGATGTCTGTATAGTGGTTCCTTTTATCTGTCCTAATCTGTTTTTTTTTCCTTTGTTCCTTAGTTCCTGATATGCTTGTCTATTGGTTTGTGTTTTATTGTGATGACATGAGTTCTATTCTTTATCTCTTTGTTTTAGAAGTAGTCTGGTATCTTTGGTAAGCTAGGGGGCATAGCTTTATTTAGTTCTAACAGTTTTGATAGGGACAAGCTGATTTAGTATGTTTAGGAAAGTGTTGTTGAAGTAGTCTACAGCACTATCCAGGGGAGAAATGAGTGGTCTCCAACTGCATTGACTTAGTGCAGATATGATGTCTTGGATTTTGAAGTTCTTTGCATATCAAATTTGTTGGAGGATGGTACATTTTATTGGGTTCACTTGGTGTCTTATTACATAGGTGGGAAGGTGATCACTGAGGGTGTCTGGGAGGGAATCAGAAAGGTAGGATTGGGATGGCCAGTTAGTGAGTATCCAATCTAGGATAGACTCCTTTTTAGACACTTTATCAACTTGGGTTATGGATTTTATTAATCAAGGGAAGCCATATAAGATGATGTGGTCGGTGGGGTGAGATGAGTCATAGATGGACCAGTTGGTATTTAAGTCACCCAGTATGACTGTTTCTTGGAGGTGGTTTTGGGATGCCCAGTCTAGAATGGATTCTATTATATTAATGCTGTTGCCAAGGGGGGTATATAGGTACCAATTATATGTAGGTGTTTTTTTAATTGATTTTTAGCTTGGTGAATATTGTTTCAGCATTATTGAACTTTGGTTGGTTGCTGTCTAATGTATCAGTGCTCAGGCTATTTTTGAAGAGTAGGACTATATTTCTATCTCTTTTGAAAGGCCTGTCTTGTCTAAGAACATTTACCCAGGGGGAACAAATTAATTATCATTGATTACTGGTTTTATCCAGGTCTCTGTGAGGAGAACTATGTCAGGGGAGTAAAGGGTCAGAGTGGTGTGCAGTTCTGATATTTTATTCACAGTATGCTTATATTTATGTTAAGTATTAAGAGGTCAGTGGGTTTTCTGGAGGGGTTAGAATATTATATACTTGGCAGCAGGGGCTTTTGTTTTTGTTTGTAAGGCTAGGATTTGGGTGTATGTCTCCGCTAAGTATGAGTCGGGATGCTATATGAATGATAGTTATAGATATTTTGCTATAAATGTGTTGTATTTTGTGGAAATGTGGGTGGATAGTTGATAAGGGGGTACTGTGAATGAAGCAAGGTCAACATTTCAGAGGTTGTAAAGTAATGGTGATATTAGCAGTAATGCTGGTTTGTCTTGTGTAGGGATTAGGCAGGTGGGGGTTTAGTCTGAGACTTTGAGTTACTAATGTGATGGTAAGAGTATAAGCATGCTATAAAAGTGAGGCTTAAAACTATTATAAAGGTTAGGGACAGCATTTTGTCCTGAGAAGGCCAGGAGAAAAGAGGAGAACCTGAACCTATGTAGATATGTTATAGGAATGGGTGGGGTTTAGGTACTGTTTTGCTTATGGATGGCCTGTTTTGAGTAGGGAGGCTGGGTGGAGTTTTAATGCGGTTACTGTATGAGTGAGGGGAATTGGTGTGAATGTAGATGAGATTATAGTGAGATATAGGCTAAGCTATAGATGGAATGGAGTGAGTAGGGGAGTGGCTTGTGAGTTATGAAAGTAGAGTAAGAGTGAAGCTGCAGAGAGTGTCTTGTTAGGTATAAAGGTCAGGAGCCTGGGGTGGGAGGAAATGGGGGGTAGGGTAGGGGAGCAGAGTGTGCCCAAGTGTAGCAAGGGTGAATGGAGCAGGTTGAACTAGAGAGATTGTGGGAAGCAGAACAACACAGGAAAAAAACAATCAGTGAAAGTATAGTCAGAGTAGCAGGGCTGCAATAATGACTACAACTGTGAGCCAGCCAGGAAAACTGAAAACAGAGGGAAGAGATGTGGGTAGAAGAAAAAAAAGGTTGCTACTGGGCAAGAGGTGTGTGGAGGTTTCAGAATAAGTTTAGTTAAGAAGGAAGGAGTGTTATAGGGGATAGTGGCGAGGGAGGATAGTTTGGTGAAGATGGACAGAGAGCAGGGTAAAGGAGTACTGCAGGGGTTTGCTCAGTGGTGTGCGAGCAGCCTAGGCTTAGATATTTATCAGGAAATATGCATACTGAGCTAGTGGTTGTCTTGCAGGTTGGATCGCTGGTCTGGATAGGAGTGTAATTTACAGTCTTGTTTGGGATTCTGTATAGTATAAAGCAGGTTTGCTGTCCTAGGAAATAGGGAGAAAGGAGAAAAGTTAGAAAACCAGAAAAGAGGGCTGTAGAAATTATGACTGAAAGAGTTGAATAGAGTTAAGTAGAGGAGGGGGAAGGTAAGTAAGAGGTACACCAGTTGTGGGCTAGCCAATATTGCATATGTAATATCTACAGGAAACAATGCAATCAACATACAAAAAGTCAGCAAATAATACCACGTAGCATCTAAAAACAAACAATGTGGTAAACATGCATTCATATGCAGCATATATACAAAAAACATGAGTGGTACTTGTTTTGCCACCAGCTGATTAGAGATATGAGTGTACCACATATGGAAACAATCAGTTAAATGAAGATGTTAGTGGAGAATGTGTAAAAAAAAAGTAGAGTGAGGTAGTAGCATGTAGAGTGTAGTAAACTAATCTGCCATTAATCGAAGCAGTAACGGATGGTTTTACACCACTTATTACACTTGCTTGCGAGAAAAATGATAGTGCTGGATGAAGACAAAGCACTGCTTCATTGAGGTGTAATATATATATATACAATGCACTGGTAGCCCATACCAGAGACTAGTTTACAGCATGAGGGAGCTGTGTGGTGATGTAGAGGTAGACACTGTAAACAGCAATCACCAGTGGCTTTTCTCTGCTGAAGTCAGTCAGCAGTATACCAAGAAAATAGCAGCAGAGCTGTTTAGACCAGGTCCTTATAGTGGATACAGGTCACCCATAGTAGAACAGGATATTACTAGATAGCAATTGGGAGAACCAGAGTGGAATGTCTTCACAGTAAGCCAAACACAGCTTGATCAGGAATACATAATATTCTGTACACATGGAATATCACAACAATACTGCCAAAAGAGTCATTAACTTGACTTTAATCCACAAATGAAGCCTCAAAATTGTAAACATTTTTGCCACATTTTGACTTTAAAATTTAGTGTACACAGATTACTTCTTATAACCTCACAGGTGTGACATGGGTCATTTATGACAGCCAAGGTAAATGTTATACCTTGAAAAAAATGCTAACTGTATTAGTGAGTGGAGTGAAAATGGCTGAAAAATTCTATTTAATAGTTATTGTACATTACAAACAGTGCAAGCATTTTAAATGATTGACCAGTTCTTTCTCGTGTTCTTTCTCCTCATTGTGTGTAGAAGATGTTTCCATTGATGTCTCTGGAGTATGAACTTCCAAACACTGATGAAAGCTCTGCTATTTCTTCACTAATGGAAAAAGGTAAGTGATATTTATCTCTGTAGTTTACTGACTGTATCCTTTGTAGTATCCACACAGCTGTGTCTTACACTGCCTTGTCTGCTTTTGTAATAAGAGATTCCTCAACTTTGTCAATGCCAAAGCATTGCATCAGCTGGTGAACACCCCTATGAAGATGTCCTGGACCTGGTACTAACCAACATGAGTAGCCACTGTAGCACCCCTACTCATCCTCCTTGGTAAGAGTTGACCATGAAGTGATCACTTTCAAAGTCACCATCTCCCTTGATACCCCCTTGTCAGGCTCAAACAAAAAAACTTTTCCAAAGCTGACTACAGTCTCCTGAGAGTAGGTATAAGAAGCTTCTTAAACACTGTCCCTTCAGTTGGAACTAGCACTAATGTCCAAGGTTACACCAAAAAACTATATGAGCACCTACATAGCTGCATGGAGTCAGCAATAACTGACAAACAGGAACAAATCATCTTCTTCAAGGAAGAGTAAACCTGTCTGGTGGATATCAGAAATAAAGAGACTCTTTAATAAAAGGAAAATATTGCTGTCCAGGACCAGGAAGGAGCAGGTGCCAAGTTAGAAGCAATCTCTCCTATGTCTGAACAAGTAAATAGGGTCACTAGTGAAAACCTCTAAGGCTAACTTCGAGTCCAAATTGGCTACATCCACTAAGGACAGTCACAAGGCCTGCTTCACATGCATACATCTGCAATCTGAAAGGTAACATCCAAATCTGCTCTGAACTGGTGGTCAATAACACCACCTACACAAATGTCATTAATATAGCTAACCTGCTGGCAGACAGGTTCAGTGAAAACTTCATACCCTTTCCCCCCATCAGTAAACCAGGACATCCCCAGCACCAGTGCCCCTCCCCTCATCCCCAGGGAGCAGGTGTTTAATGCCCTCTCAAAGGCAAAAAATACAGTATCCGTGGGACCTGACAACATCTCTGACTGTATCCTGCATGAACTCAGGCAAGAGCCTCAGCTGCATTAGGCACCCTATTCAACCAAAGCCTGAGCACCAGCTTCATCCCAGCCGAATGGAGGACCGCCACTGTCATCCCTCTACACAAAGGTGGTGTCCACTGACCCAGGCAATTATAGGCCCATCAGCCTAACTAGCCTGAACTACAAGGCCATGAAATGCATTATCATGGACCTTATAAACAAGGACATTGGCAACTTCCAAATGCTTGACCCCACACAGTTTGATTTTGTCAAAGGGAGATTATGCCTGTTAAATTTGGTTGACTTCTTTGAAACAGTTACCAGAGCCATGGATGAGGGGATGATGGTACACACCACCTACCTTGATGTAGTCAAAGCCTTTGACACTATTTTCCACTTCGGCATAATAGATAAACTCTCCCAGCTAGGCATCAACCTGTTTGTTACTAGATGGGTAGCTGACTGGCTCACTGATAGAACCCCCTCATTCAAAATAGGGGAAGCCACCTTTAGTACTAGACCCGCAATGAGCAGTGTATGCCAAGGAATGGTCTGGGGCCTCTTCTGTCTGGGATATACTTTTCTGAGATGACGCCAAAACCAGTGGTCTATGACTGAACAAGTTTACAGATGACTGCAAGCTGGGAGCTGTATTAGATTCCCCTAGTGATGTGAACATCCTCCAACAGGGCCTTACCCAAACTAATGACTGATGCCAGAAGCATGGCCTCAAACTGAATGCCAAGAAATGCATTATTATCCTCTTTGGGGAAAATGGAGTCCCATCTAATTATCACATTAATAACAATGTACTAAGCATGCAATCAGTCATGAGGGACTTGGGTACCCAGGTTGATAGCAATCTGACTTTTGACCACCATTTTGTCTCCATTGTACAGAAGGCTTTTGACATGGCCCACCTCATAAGTAAGGGTATTTCATCTAAGAACATGGAGATCATAACATCGCTGTACTTCTCCCTTATCAGACCCATTATCAAGTACAATGCCCTCTTCAGCATATACCTTGCCAAGCACATGCAGCAGGTGGAGAGATCACAGAGGTTCCTGACCAGGAAAATCCAGGGTCTCAAACATCGACCCTATACAGATAGGCTAAAAGCCCTGTCTTTCTACTCAGTATCCTACAGACTCCTCAGAGGTGACCTGTGTCTGGCATACAAGGCCATCTCAGACCTAGCCTTGATGGAGTTTCTGTATACCCGTAAGTCAAACCCCACTTGCGCAACCCACATGCAAGGCTTCAACCTGGTCTGTGACATTAATAGAACTTGTTGGCTGGATAGATTTGTGTCCCAAAGACTGCCCCGTCTGTGGAATAGGCCCCCTCTCCATGTCAAGCAGAGTACCTCTCTAGCCCACTTTAAGAGGAACTTGGATGACTGGATGGGAAACAGAAAATACACCCCTGGGATCCCACCTGTATCCCTGCTGGACAGGGGAATCAGCTACTGACTTTGCAGGAACATGGGCAAAATTTTTGGCTAGGCTTATAAGGACCTCCATGCCAATATCCTAGGATCATCCTATGAATCTATGAACCTAGGAGTGGCACTAACAGGATGTGACATGTTCTAAGCAGTGTGCTGTAGATTCAAGTTTCAAGTTACATTGATAATTTGCAGACTGCATTCTGAGTCCCTGTGGGATTCTTCTTATCTCCTGTCACTTTGCATTAGCTACATGCAGAGTCTGCATTCATCTTTGATAAACACTTTACTGAATGATGACAGTAACTCACTGATGTAATAGCTTCTAGGCATGGGTCTGGATGCAGCAGTTCTCTTTTCTACAATTCATTCTTGTTCACAGAGCCGTCTAAAAACACTGTCATTAATATCCTCTCCAACTATGTCTGTTGTGGTTGCTATGCATTTAAGTAGTTTCTCCTTGAGCTATGCACATAGCTGCTGCTATTGTAACCTATTCAAAATAATAACTCATTCAAGGCATTATAACAGTTTACTTATAACACCTTTACTTTGGGAAAGATGTCTGTCACATTGTGGAGTTTTAAAACTTGGTACAATGTAAAGATAAAAATAGGAACTATGTGTAATTTTAATGCACTTGATGTGATAATTTAATCCTTGGTGGAATTCTGCAAAATACCAAAGCAGTTATTGTTGCCAATGATATTACAAAATAAAAATAGAAGAAAGATCACACTCCTTTGTAGAGATGAAACCTACTGTTTATTAAAAAAGCATCCCAACTCTTTTGTAAGCTGCATGGAACTACTTACATGCAACTAAATTATTTCAGTTTTAATCCTAGTGAGATACCAGATAGATACAAATTTGAGTCTCATGCCAGAAACCTTAATGAATAAGTTACTATACACAATTACTATACATGGTACTGAACTAAAAAAAAAAAACAAACTATGTAATTAAGGAGAGACATTACAGCAAACACTGATGGGCAGAATTATATATGGAATAAACATAAAGTCATTATCAGAAAATTGTCTAACATTTGAAGATATCTTAAATATTGTGTTAGCAGTAAAAACAGCAAACTAAAACAAGTTTTACATCTTTTTTTGTATATATAACTGTAAAAGTGAACTTGGCAGTTTAGTGTGGCAATTTTACCAACATGATTTTGGGATGTGAGAGAAAACTGGTGTATGTGGTGAAAATCTATGCTGGCACATAAAGAACATGTAAAACTCCACAGTTAAGGACCAGAGCTCATGATTGAATCACATATCCTGAAGATGTGAAGCAGACACAAGGAAAACATGTAAAATACCACAGATCCCAAAATAGTGATGCAGATACCTTGTCACTGAGTCACTGTGCTATTAATCAGTAGGTAGTAGCATGTAAAAGATTAGACAGCAGTGGTCCCATCACTGTGGAAGGTAGCAATGCTACTGCATGTTATATATGCCTTGGAAACAACGCAGAGCTTCCCTTTGAAAACTTTAGCCACTAAATGTTGGTGCTTCGGGTAGACTTAGGCGTAGAGAAACAGCCTATAAAAATGAAAAGAAGAATAAATCTATCCAAAAGTTTAATACTACTTACTCACACACTAGTCTTGTTAAGACAAAAAGTGCACAGCTGAAAGTAAATGCTTTACCTAGCAATCCCAACTTGAATCTGCAAAATGTCAGTCAATTCCTTATGCAGGAAAAGACAGATGGTAAGTCTGTGACTCTGAAGGTGATACTGAGAGCAGTGTGGCCATTATTAATGAATTAAAAATTAGTGGCAAAAGTAACACACTTTTGTAACAAGCTTACTTTGTTTTGAAAACTTCCAGAATGCACCTTAAAAACAGTGGAAATTGCTGATATGCAAACTGATTATAAGGAACAAAACAGTAACATCTGATAAAAGTCAAAGGCACTGGCTGAAACTTGCTGTGGCAAAGATGGCTGGACAAAATGTATGTAAACTTGGAGAAAATAACAGAGAAGGTTAAAGTGAAAGTATTAAGTTATTCTTAAACATATTAATATATCTGAAAAAGAAAGAGGTGTGTTAAAAAGAATCACAATTATTATTCATTCATCAGCATGTCAGACTTAAAGGGTTCTGGCACAAATCAGTACCTTGACTATGCAGATGCACTGTACAGTTTACCCATTCCAGAAAAGCCTCTAGATGGACACATCTGATGAAAATACTCGACAGATGGTATGGACAATACATCAGTGTACATGAAACAAACTAAACACCAGACTGTCGAAGATGTAAATTTGTCACAAGTGCATGAATATGTATTGAATGGGTTGCCAAATTAACTGACCCGAATCTGCTGCTACATTTTTCTGGAATAGAAGCCCTAAGTGTTGCAAATGATTGTTTACTACATAAGTCTAAAGCCATAATTCACAAAGTTGTGGCAAAAACATCATTATGTAATGTCTCTGATTGTATGCTTAGCTAGATTATATGTATAGTGTTATAGTGAATAAAAATTCTCTCTTCCTCTCCTTAAGGACTCGCTTGTCAAAAAAACAATGTAAATCCAAGAAAACAGTCAAGTCCAAATAGGCTGTGCTAACTTTTATTCCATAAAAACAGGTAAAATGTTGATAAAACTGTGAGCGCTTTTGGGATAACCCTTCATCAGACATTGAAACAGCATTCATGAAGTCTATTTAAATACATTTAAAAACACAACCACGAATCATCTCACTGCCCTCCTTTTCTTAAGGGCTGATCTTAAAGGTATACATGTATTCAACCCAGGTGGATGATTTGCTGCTAGTTCTATAATCCAGTGTAGTTCATTGCACTCAGTGACATTCGCTATGCCCCCCCCCACACTTTTACTCATATGAGTAACCTGCATAATCATAAATTTAAAGGTGTGTGTTGGATTCTTAGAAGTATTCACATACAGGGCATTATGTTCATCCTTCTGTCTAATACTGTACAAGTGATGTATTTTAATTTTTAGTTTACAGTTGGTTTTCCCTACATAATAACTGGGGCATGATTGACACATTGCTAAATATACCACATTTTCCATGTGGCAGTCTGCATATAGTTTAAATATATATTCCTTTTTGTTTATGGGGTGAACAAAGCTATTTTTATCACTAATCATAAAGCAAGTCTTACAGTGCCTGCAATGAGAAGTACCTGTTCTATCTAGCTACAAAACACAAGGAGTTTAAACCTCAAACTGCACACGCTCGAAGCACTCTTCAGTATGGGGAACGTCGACATCTGTGCAGTAACTGAAATCTGGTTCAAGGCTCCAGAGAGCACCACAGCACTACTGGGCTACAACTCATACCACACATTTCTGCCACAGAACATGGACTGAAACACAAAAGGAGGGGGTGTATCCATATTCATCAAGGATACCTACACCTCCAGGTTAGTGGTGCAGCATGATACCTCTGAGATCATCCATGTGCAACTAACATCGGGCAAATCTGCAATGCAAATTGTGGCCTGCTACAGATCACCCTCCATGACCCAGGACCACCACTCCACCTTTGTGGAGACACTGGAAAACATGAAGATCTTACCGAACACTCAGATATTGGGCAATTTCAATTACCTTACCATTCACTGGGAAAACTACTCGAGTACAAATTCCCAGGCTCAGCGCTTCCTGGAATTCATCAACTCAAATGCCCTGGATCAGCTGTTAAACTCCCCTACCAGAGGTGAAAACATATTGGACCTGGTCATCACCAACATGGGCGACAGGTGTTCCAAACTGGAGGTCAACCCGTCACTGGTTAGATCAGACCATAAACTAATCACTCTGGATGTCCACACCCCACCACCACCCCCAACTAAGGAAACCACAGTAAAAAACTTTTCTAAAGCAAACTTTACCTTACTTAAGACACAGGTGGTAAGTTTCCCTGCCCCCATGCTAAAGGATAACGCTGCCCAAGATGCAGAAACCTTTACAAATGCACTCTATGAGCACCTACAAGGATGCATGGATCATGCCATCCCTAGCAAAACCAAGACTCACTCCTCTAAGAGAATAAAACCAGTTTGGTGGACCCCTGCAATAAACAGGCTATACAATAGAAGGAGGAAACTAGTTCAGAAAAAAAGCAAATCCCAAGAAGGAAAGACATCCCTGATCAGTATCAGTAAGAAACTAAGGTCCCTCATGAAATCATCCAAGGCTAACTTTGAAAGAAAAACAGCCAAGGATTCAAAAGATAACCACAAAGCCTTCTTTAGCTATGTTAAGAATCTAAGTGGCAACTCACAGATATGCTAGTGCAAAATAGCACAAAATATACTGAATCTACTGATATTGCCAGCATCCTGGCAGATAGATTCAGTGCAAACTTCACCCCCCCCTCTCACCTCCAAAGGGCCCACAACAATACCGGAAAAGTGTACTGTCCCAAAAATCACAGATGCACATGTGAAAACAGCCCTTTCAAAAGCCAAAAACACAGCATCAATGGGACCAGATGGTGTCCCAGGCTGTATCTTGCACGAACTACAGAACAAACTAACCCCCCCACCTAAACATTCTGTTTAACCTCAGCCTCTCCACAGGCTTCATGCCCATAGAGTGGCTCACAACAATGGTTATTCCTCTCCACAAAGGAGGGGCCACATCTGACCCTGATAACTATCGCCCCATAAGCCTGACTAGCCTGGTCTGCAAGGCTATGGAGCGCATCATCATGGAACTCATTAATAAAGACATTGGGAACCTCCAAACACTTGACCTGACCCAGTTCGGCTTTGTTAAGGGCAGATCATGCCTACTAAACCTGGTTGACTTCTTCGGGACAGTCACCAAGTGCCATAAACGAGGGGAAAGGTGGTTCACACAGCCTACCTTGACTTCACCAAGGCTTTTGACACCATTCCCCACTCGGGTATTACAGAAAAACTCACCAGCCTGAACATAAACCCCTACATCATGAGATGGGTTGCCAACTGGCTTACAGACAGAACTCACACGGTAAGAATAGCGGGCTCCAGGTCCGACTCTAAACAAGTCACAAGTGGTGTCCTGCAAGGCTCGGTCCTGGGACCTCTACTGTTCAGCATATACTTCTCAGAAGTACAGCCAAATACAAGAAGACTATGACTAACCAAGTTCGCTAATGACTGCAAACTGGGAGCCATAATTGACTCTCCAGCTGACACTGACATCCTCCAAAAGGGCCTTACTGAGACGGACACCTGGTGTCAAAGTCATGGCCTCAAGCTAAATGCCAAAAAATGCATAGTCATCCCATTTGGGAAAAACAAAACACCCATGAATTACCACATAGGTGGCAGCCCCCTTTATACAGAAGAGGTAATAAGAGATCTGGGGACCCAGGTAGATAGTAATCTCTCCTTTGACAATCATATTGCCAAAGTAGTTAGGAAATCCTTCTATGTGGCCTATCTAATTACTAAAGGGTTTGCATCTAGAAATAAAGAGGTTATAGTGTCCCTCTACTTGTCACTCTTTAGACCCATCATAGAGTACAATGCCCCATTTGGGATGTACCTCACAAGACACTTCCAACAGCTGGAAAGACCACAAAAGTACCTCACCAAGAGGATTACTGGCCTCAAACGTATGTCCTATGCAGCCTGACTGAAAAAACTCCGGCTGTACTCAGTGGCATATCGCTTACTCAGAGGTGATCTCTGCCTGACTTACAAAGCCATGTCCAACTCTGAACTGATGAACTTGCTCCACCTAAAGAAATCTAAGTCACTGCGAGTCACGCGCTCTAGTGAGCTAAACCACACCACAACAATAAATAGAACATGCTGGAGGGATAGATTCCTGTCACAGAGACTCCCCATGCTTTGGAACAAAATTCCAAATTACATCAGGCAGAGCACCTCACTAACACTTTTCAAGAGAAACCTGGACGAGTGGATGGGTAACAGAAAATACACCCTGGGATCACTTCATTGACTCTGCTTGACAGAGGATCAGTTAATTAATCAATGGGGCAGCGAAAGCTGACACACTCTGGCTAGGCTTATAAATGCCCTTGGGCAGATAGCCTAGTACCTACCTATGAACCTATGAACCTATTACCTGTTTTTATGGAATAAACGTTAACACAGCCTTTTTGGACTCAACTTTTTTCTTGGATTTACATGTATAGTATTATGGTATAAATCAAAATATGGAAATGAAAGCAAAGATGTGTGATGAATGTCATGTAAACAGTAAATCCCCAGTAAATAAATCTTTATACCAAATGGAATGGCCTGAAAAGACAGAATGTGGATTGCACATGGACTATTCTAGTCCATTCTTTGGAAAATGTTTCAGGCTTTGACAAATGCTCTTTCAGTATGAATGGATGTATATATCTTAAATTCTGCCACTTCTCTTGTAGAACTTAAAACAGCAAAACATGTTTTAGCACACAGCGTACTTTAAAAATGTCAGTGTCTAATAATGGACTTTGTTTCAGCAGCATAAAACTTGCAAACTTTATGAAAAAATGGAATTTGTCAGGTAACTACAACTATATTATTTTATGCTTCATGTGATAGCTGGCACACAGAGATGTAGCTAGGGTGAGGTGAACAGTGCAAGGATGACAAGCACAAGGTGTTGGTTATACAACTTGCAGTACTTGCATTTTGTTTCTGAATGGCATTACTACATTTTTAGTCAGTTCTGACATGCTTCATCACTCTGTGCCAGTACTGGCTGCATTTACACTTAGGGCTGAAGTGTTCAGTGCTAAGTGTGTGGTATAGCTGTAGCAAGACACTTGTACGATTTGTAGCAAGCAATATGCTACAGTTTAGCAGTATAAAGAAGAAGGAACTATGTGTTTTCCTTAAGTATGAGAGGATCTTCTTTTGCTCTTCAGCTTAACATTGATGGGGTACCAGACAGGGAAATGGCACAAGACATCAGAATAGTCAGTTAGCTCTGTTTGCAAAAAAGGATGTAGACACTTTGAACAAATGGATGAAGAAAATAAAATGAGACATTGGAAACAGAGCTGTAGTATTTCTTCTTTAGCTACAGAATTTTTCCTTTGAGAGCAGGTTTTATATATGACAGAAATTCTCATGTCAAGAAGGCTGAGAGCTATGTTTGACCATCTTTTGCTGGATTTGAAAGTAAAAATTTATGATAAAAAGTGTGAACTGAAATAGCTTTTTGATAAAAAAAACAACTGACAAAATTGAACCAGGAGGTAAAGTTCATGTGAAAAAGTTCAGTTAGGCACTTAAATGGATTTCCAGAGGTGGTTCTTCTGGACCTGTCTTTTGCTAGGACCATTTGGCTTGGTTTGCTTTTCAGAAAGAAAGTCAGTCAAATCAGAGCAAGATTCACTGAACCTGTGCCAGTTATGAGCTTGAAAAAAAAAAAAAAACAGAAAAAAACAGAAGTTTAGATGAGTAGTGCAGACATTCCCATATTTTTGCTACCAAGACAATTGATACATGCCTGGAATTCTCAGCTGAAAAAAAATATTTGCTTCACTTGTGACCAGAGAGAGTGAAGAATCCATAGCTGTACCTGTTGTGACATCAGACGGGCAGACTTCAAAATCTTCAGATATGCATGTTACCACGTTGTCTAGGCATTGCTATCTGTAAAAGCCATGCCATACTAGTGGAAAAGACAATGTTATATAGTTGAAAAACTTAGTTTCCCAAAAGACCAAGAATGTGTTCAGGTTTCACTGAAGGCTTAGTAATTTACCCAGACTTTATTAGTTAGAAAAATAACAACAAAAAAAAAGTGAAATCGTAAATTTCTATTTTACTGTTTTTTAAAGGCTGACCATTTCAAATGTATTTACAGCTATATCATGATAAAAGGTATACCAGTGAACCTTAGATGTCGCTGTATTAAAA
The DNA here is from genome assembly GCF_019279795.1 of Protopterus annectens. Lineage (NCBI taxonomy): Eukaryota > Metazoa > Chordata > Ceratodontiformes > Protopteridae > Protopterus > Protopterus annectens. The sequence goes on from NC_056744.1 coordinate 1,765,616,426, forward strand.
CTGTAATGTATACAGGAGTTACTAGCAAAAAAGGGGAAGTACCATCTTGGGATATTCAATGGTTAATTCTAGAAGGTACATTATGTTAGAGTGCTGTGAAGGATATAATTAATATCTACATTAAAATCTACCTTCCCCATCACTGCCATCTCTGAAGTACTTACTCTGCATCTAGAAGTTATAATCTTCAGCTAATAAATGTTGACAAAGGTTTTACCAGAAAGGTTTCTTGTTTACATTGAAATGGTCATGGGCATAGCTGTCCTTCCCCTGGCATGCCCAGCCACTGGTTGAATTTTAGGGTGAATGTGTGCCCAGTAGCAGACTTGCACTGATACATAGAACCTGGCTCACTATTAGTACCTAAAATGGCGGTGATGACAGCATCCACTACTGGCCAGTAGGAGGGGATGTTTTATGGAGACCTTTGTTACTGGAGGTGTCTGATCAGCCATGCCTGATGTACTGTGACACTGGCTGTGAAGGTGATATCATTCAGTGATGTCGTCTGTAACAGGAAATTCACTCAAATAAGGCTGGAGTACTCTGAGATGAGGTTGAATTGGTTTTAAGGGTAGCAATTTGAAGATCCCTGACACAAAGATCGAATATTTGATCCTATTCTCATAACTGTTGGTTTCGTAAAATCATTTGCAAGATGTATAGTGTCTACAAACTGCTAGTCTGTAAAACTATATGTTGTAATCTACAAAGTTCAACATTTAATGTATGACTAAAATGGAACACTATATCACATTTTATATGGTGTGGCATATTTGAAGCTGAGAGTCTTCAGTCAAAGGATGTAAAAAAAAATCAGATCAGCCTTATAAAGTTCATAATAAATGAAATAATATTATTACGCTAACATCACTTTACTAATGATTGTATTCTATATAGTTTGAAAAAGACCCATACAATTTTAATGCTTCTGAAAAGGCCAGCAACTTACTGGTAGATGGTTTCATAAGAAAATAAAAATTGCAGCTTATTTAAAAACAATATTCATTAAAATGCAGTTTTATTTCAAGATAAAAGACAAACATTTGATAGATAAAAATGATTATTGATTTCAAGAATGAACCAGAACTCAGTCATGCATTCAGAGAGGAGCCAAATATCTGAATATGAAGGAAATGTTAAACTCATGTCAATAGCACCATGCTTGACCATGAATGGTGTATTATATCTGCACCCTTTGCCCCATGTCTGAGCATGAATGTTGTATAATATCCATACTCACTGCCTTATGTCTGATCATGAATAATGTATTATATTCATACCGACAGCCCCATGTCTGACCATGAATAATGTATTATATCCATTCCTGTGGACCCATGTCTGACCATGAATGATGTATTATATCCATATTTAAAGCACCTTGCCTGACCATGTATGATGATGTATTATATCCATACCCAAACAATATGTCTGACCATGAATGATGTCTTATATCTCTACTCACAGCCCCATGTCTGACTAATTTATTATATCCACACTCACAGCTTCCTGTCTGATCATGAATGATGTTTTATATCCACTCCCACAGCCCCATGTCTGGCCATGAATGATATATTACAGCCATACCTCCTGACCCAATCACGACAATGAATAATGAATTATATGCATATCAAAACACTATGTCTGGTCATTAATCACATCAGGGTGGCTACGGTGGTGCAGTGGTTAGCATTGCTGTCTCACAGCAAGAGGTTCACCAGTTCAATCCTCGGCTGGGGTGCCTTCTGTGCGGAGTCTGCATGTCCTCCCTGTGGTCGTGTGGGTTTCCTCCTGGTGCTCCGGTTTCCTCCCACATCCTAAAGACATGCTATAGGTGCATTGGACACTCTAAATTGGCCCTAGGTGTGAGTGCGTGCATATGTGTGACTTCTGTGTAAGGTTGGGCACTGGGCTGGCAACTCAACACTGTAAAACTCCACTGCCAATCATGTACAGACAGATGATCCGCTGTGGCGACCCCTAACCAGGAAAAGTCAAAAGAAGAAGATTCATATTCACGGTGACTGTCTGACCAGAAATTATGTTTTATATCTGTACCCCAAAACCCCATGTCTGACTATCAATGACATATTATCTCCATACACATATCCCCATGGCTGACCCTGAAAGATGCATTATATCCATACCCACTGCTCCATGTCCACCCATAAATGATGTGTTATGTCCGTACCCACCCCATCATGTCTGATCATGAATGATGAATAATATTCATACCCACTGCCCCATATCCTACCATGAATGATGTGTTATATCCATACCCACTTCACCATGTTTGACCATGAATGATGTATTATATCCACACTCAGAACACCATATCTGTGTATAAATCTGAATAATATTTATATTTACAGCTCCTGGACTGACATTGGATATAGTATTATATCCATCTTCTCAGGTTCATACCTGACCATGAATGAAGTATTATAGTCATATCTACAGCCCCATGTCAGGCCAAGAGTGTTGGATTATGTCCATTCAAGTAAGTACATTTTTAACCAAAGAATATATATTATATCCACACCCACAAACCGATATCTGATCATGAAAGTTTAATTATCTCCGTGCAAGCAGCACCATGTCTAACCATGACTAACATATTATATCCATACTTCCAGCCCAGTGCCCCACTGCCCATGTCTGAACATGAATGATGTATTATATCCGTACCCACAGCACCATGGCCAGCCAGGAATGATGTCTTATAGCCACACCTAAATCCCCATGTCTGAACATGAGTGCTGTATTATATCCGTACCCACAGCACCATGGCCAGCCATGAATGATGTCTTATATCCACACCTAAATCCTCATGTCTGAACATGAGTGATGCATTATATCCATACACACAGCACCATGGCCAGCCATAAATGATGTCTTATATCCACACCTAAATCCTCATGTCTGAACATGAATGATGTATTATATCCATACCCACAGCTCCATGGCCAGCCATGAATGATGTCTTATATCCACACCTAAATCTCCATGTCTGAACATGACTGATGCATTATATCCATACACACAGCACCATGGCCAGCCATGAATGATGTCTTATATCCACACCTAAATCCTCATGTCTGAACATGAGTGATGCATTATATCCAAACCTACGTCACCATGCCCAGCCATGAATGATGTCATATATCCATACCTACCTCCCCATGTCTGAACATGAATCACATATTATATCTGTACCCACAGTACCATGTCCAGGCATGAATGATGTATTATATACATACTTACAGCTCCATTTCTGACCACAAGTTTTTTCACCCATACCCATAATTCTATACCTGACCATATTGATGTATTTATTAACACTCATGGCCCTATATCTGACTATGAACCGTGTGTTATGTTCATACCTACATTTCTGCATCTGTCAATGAATGATGTATTATATCCATAATAACAGAACCATGTCTCATGGTGAATCCAGAAGTATTATATACATATGTATAGTCCAATATCTGAACATGAATAACATCCTATATTCTTACTAATATAGATATATATATATATATATATATATATATATATATATATATATATATATATATATATATATATTAATAGATATAGATATATCCATTCCCACAACCCCGCACCGCATCTGGCCATGAATGGTGTATTATATCTGTTTCCACAACCCCATGTGAGACCATGAATGATATGTTAAATCCATATAACCTTATGCCTCACCTTGAAAAATATATGTGAAGTTAGACTCGAGTTCCTATCTGGCTAACTTGGTGATAGCCCAAGTGGATGTAAATGATTGCGACTCTTTTCTAATAGAGTGTAGATTCTTTATTAAAAGCAGAACATTTGTACTTTATTTTACATTTTCTTGTAAAGTTTCATTTTTTATCCCCCACCCTTTTATCCACAACTGACTACAGTCATATTCAGATCCCATTTCTTGTTTTACAGTACTTCCTTGTATATTTTCACAGAAGTCTTACACAAGGAGGATTTTTTATTTATGCCATAAACTTTTCACTCTTCATACCCAAATAGTTTGTATCAACTTACTTTCTTCTGTTCTTCATTTATTCTGAATAACTTCTGTAACATTCTATTTCCTTTTTGCCTGAGCTAAAATGCTGAATAGTTTCTTCTATGCAAGCATGACAATTCCTTTCTTGCTATCAATTGTGTATTACTAGTTCCTTAATGGGAAGTTTCAGAGACATGATCCATCATAAAACAAAAAAGAAAAAAATCATGCCATTACCATATGCATTCCAGCCTTTCCTTTCTTCTCTTTATCAGTCCCTTTGTCTCTTATTTTAACCCTAACTCTGGGTAAACAAAATACGTTTCCTATCACTTGTTTATAAGGTTGTACCTTTTTCCTCTAAGGTTTTCATATCTATATTTTGTAAGCCACATGTCCTTGTAATGCTCATCAGCATATTCTTTGGCAATCAACTTGTTCCTTTTCCCATCTTATAATTATCCAGAGGTCCTCTTATTTCTTCCACACAATCTTCCTATCAGACTCTGTTTTCCATCTTTTATCTTCCCTAATACCAACTTTTGTGTAAAAAAAAACAGATATACTATTGGATTTATTAACCCTAAACCATGTTTCTCTTTCAGTCATACAATATTCTCCTCTGTTTATGGTTCAGTCTTGGACCCCGCTCCCCATATCACTCTAAAAACAATTCAAGTAACTCTTTTTCTTTTACAGTAAGAAATGAAAACATTTTCCCTGAATAAGTCAATTTACCTAATATAACTTATGGCATTGTCTATACTTTTTCAAAATAGTCAATTTAAAAGTCCTCTAACCCTGTACTGTTTCTCTTGTTCCTCTCAGATCCTCCACTATTACTTATGAATAAGTTTCATACCTTCAAATTCTACCACTAGGAAAATAAATACCATCATATTTAATTACATTCTATAATGTATGCTCACTGGGCCTCCACTGCTAAGGGTTGTTTATACCCAGTCAGATAGTCCTGTTAAACAAAGACAAATAAATAAAAATAAATAAACAAACAAATGCATAAATAAGTAAAATTAATTGAGATTTTTTGTCCATACTAAATCTATGTACATCAGCAATCTGCCACTGTTACCACCTCTTTTACTCATAGTGAGTTATTAGCTATAATTATTTCATCTGCATACCTTAATATTAACATTTCCTCTACCTAATCTTTGTACATCACCCTTGCATCATCCACTTCACTGTTTACTTGTAGCATTACTGCATTAATTATATTAGCAAACAAAACCTCACACATACAGTAACCTTCTTACATACCCTTAGCCATCCTTGTATTCTCAATAATCTCTCCATTTACCAATACTTTGATCCACAACCTTCTAAAGACATCTTATAAAATGTAACCACCTATTTTCTAATCCCATTTGCCTTAATAATGTGCCACAATTGTGCCATGCTGTACCTTATCAAAACATTAATTATATTACACACTAGAACTCTAGTTTCTAACTCCCCCTACTTTATTTTTATTATTTATTTATTTATTTTACATTTGTTGACCGGGATAATCCGACTGAATACATGTCCATTTTCAGCGGAGGCCCGGGGAGAAAAGCTCCACATATACAATTATTAATATACCTCAGGTTTACATTATTACATAGAAAATACAATTGTTATATAAGACAATGAGAAGAGAAGACAGTATTACAGGCATTCAAGTCATAATGTCATGTTATAAAGAAAGTCCTTACAAGCAGAACAAATATTTCAAATTCAATTCGATTGGCCTCATAGCAGAGGTAAATAAGGTCTAAGTTGGTACAAAGGGAGGAGAAATAAAAGGTGGATAGCTCAGGTAAAAGGAAGGGTCATGGCATATACCATGGGATTAAGTTGAAAGAAGAGAAGAGAGAGATTATAGCAGCTTAGAGGGGGTTAATCCGGGAATGAGCATTGGCAGAGCCAGTGGGACTTAAAATATTGAAGTAGACTTTTTTTAAAGTGGGATAGGGAGGTAATGGTGGTAATGATAGAAGGAAGAGAGTTCCATGTTTATGCCATCGCTTATTTCCTTAAAATTACTAGTACTTCTATTGCATCCTTACCTTTTATCTTATATACTCCTTCTTTCAGTATATATCTCACAGCTACTTCAAATCTTTTTGTAGTATGTTCATTATTACTTTATAATCTACATTATGCAATGTTGTTAGATGCCATTTAAAAGTATGTATTCCACAAAAATGTAATTATTCCTCTACAAAATTATTAATTTTTAAACTTTCCTCCATCCATTCCTTTAATACCTCAAAAATACTTTCTTTCCTTCCTCTTGTATACCATTATACATTTCACGTCCTAGTCTATCTTCCTCATGTACACTTTTTTACATTACTGAATTAATTTCACCCACTGTTACTTCTCTTTCTAATATCCATTTCTTAGTTTTTCATTATTAACATTCTGTTTTATCTCTATTTTCTTATCTTTCTCATCATACATTTATTTTAATATTCTGCAACACTTTTCATTAATTCCTTTCTGAGTTATTCTACTGCCTTCACTATTCTTTACCTCTCTTATTTCATTTTGTTTTTAATCTTTACCTTAAAAGGTGTAACTTGGTTTTATTTTCATCATATGCATTTGCCCTATTAACATGTTTCTTGCCTTTATCCTGTTTAAATCATAGATGTCTAACATTCTTTTAAAACAATTATAATCATCTCTTACTGGTGGAATTTTATAATTTCCTATAATATCCACATGAATTTCGGAGATTCTGACCATATTGCTCATGGATCTGAAATTTTTTTTCCAATTCTCTATTAACTTCCTATAGTTTCCTTAAAAACAAAACAAAGAAAAATAAACTATTTTTGTTTGCAAATTAAAAATCTTATATGTATACCCCCCTTTCTACCTTAGTACTTAACAATGTAACCTCTATTCTTACCACCTTTTGCCTGGTACAGCAATCAGTTACCACCATTCTCCATGGAATTACTAGTGCCATCTCCGGTGCTTTTGTGTCATAATTATTTATTAATATAACAATCCCAGTATAATCTTTCTTTTTCATCTTGCATATTATCCCCCACAAATCTTTAAACTGCAACCTTTGTTATATGTTCAGAAATTTCACATACATTAAACAAACAATATCTTGTTTTCTACTTCTGCCTTTCATTTAATGCAAACCACATTATTTCATTCATTATATTGTTTGTTTCTAACACCTTTATTGAATCTTCACTTAGACATTGGCAAATGTACATTTATATAAAATAAATCAACCCATACTAACACAATCCCAGTTGCAAACATTGTACATCACATATATTCTCTTGTATAGTTATCATTAATCCAACATTCCATAAATTAATTCTTACTTCCTTTAACTTCACTCCTCATTCAAAACATTATTCAGCATGTCTTGTTCCCACAATTTTCATTTTTATGTAAATTGCTCCTACCCATTTTAATAATCTCACTTCCAGTTCTTTTCTCTCTGTTATAATATTCAATACTTCAAATACTGTTAGTTTATAAACTGAATTTTCTAGTAATTGCTTTTTCCAGCCACCAGAATTAAGCTTAATAAGTCCTTTCTATCTCTAGGCAATTCAGATCCTGTATCTGAGCTCAAAAAATATTTTTCTTAGTTGTATCTATTTGCTCACCCAATATGTCTGACACAATATTCTGTAGGGTTTTTTAAAGTCTGCCAACTCATTACCTTCCCAAAACATATAACAGTTACTCCTTCTTTCCCATCACATCTCCAACATTTGCTATCTACATGAGGAAAACATCCTTATACTCTGCTTAGGGTATAAACATACTTATGCAAACACTTCAAAGCAAATATCCTAAATCCTTTAGACTTTCTTTCAAATTTGGGAACCATACATATGGTTTCATATTTTTCCATGTGAATTTCGTATTCAGTCTCTCTTCTCAATCCTTTCTAACCTCCTCTGATTGATTCCTGTACCTGTTACTGCGTTATATTTTATATGCACTACCAATTATCCATTTTTTAACAGCAGTTTCTGTTCTAGATTCAATTAAAATCTACCGGAGCAAGTCTTTCACTTTAGATTCCCCTTCCTTTTCTCTTTGCCTATACTCTGATATGAATCCCTAATACAGAAGGCAGTCTCTAGACCGCAGAACAAATGTCTTCTTGGCCTCTTCCCATTGCATTAACATTCCCTCTCTAGTTATTTGCTCCAAATATCTTGGTTCCTTTGACAGTTTTCAACAGAAAATTCCAGCCTCCAAAGCCAGTTCTGTGTATTACAATTGCAGTCATCCCTATCAGCAAAATCTCCTTTCTCCATTCTCACATTGGCTTCATTCTTAAAAATACTTTGTGTGACTTTATGAATATAAGATTTTGAATAGCTGTTATTTTCCTTAAGGATCTGCATCCAAACTCATGATCTCTCCTTATTTTTTAAATTTCCCCCTCTTCATCATTGTCTCTTTTCACATTGAATTATGGCTTTCTGCTTGTGTTAGACTTATGAGACTTAACTGTGTAGCTCTAAAATATCCCTTCAAATCAAATAAAACTAAACCACCTTGTTCTTTTGGAAGGACCAACTTATCTCACTTGACTCTTGCCCTTTCCCCTACAAGATAAAATCCTTCAGCTCTTTATTAATTACTGCTCACAACTTATCCTCTGTTTAATACAATTATGGGTGACCTACATATAAAACTAAAGGGACTAAAACATTTTCGCTGCTTGGGTCTTGCTGTCCATATCAAAAAACAACAGCTTCCAATTTTTCAGTTTTTGTATTATCTTTTGTCTAGTCTCTTCCACATATCCTTAGCTGCCATTACAGAATACTTTTTAATCCATATTCCTAAATACTTCATTTTATTGAGTCCCCATAAATATGGGTATTGCTGAACCAATTCATGCATGGGTACATAGTTTAGAGCTATAAACTTAGTTTTTTCTTCATTATTTTTATAACCTGAAAAGAATTTAAACTGTTTCAAGAAATTTCACAACACTTAGATGTCCTTTTCTGGTTTTATCGGGTACGAAATTGGCTGCAAATAAAGACAACTTATATTGACAACTATACAAATCATATTATATCCTTGAATTTCTGAATACCTTATTTTTTTTACCAATGGCTCTAAAGCATAACACAAATGACAAAGGTGAAGGAACCCTCTAATTTTAACTTCGTCCTCCAATCCCTCATCTTTCCTCCTAATTAGCCTTATTATTGTATCAGGGTATACAAATGCTTCCATTGCGCTACTCATAAAATCCCAGCTTACTCTTGAATATTTTCTCTTTCTCTCAGATGTATTTTCTTACATTCTACTTCCCTCTGGATCATGATTGTTCTTTCAGTGTTGTCAAATGTTTGCTTCTGCTCCACAGAACCGCAATGATCTAGATCTAACAAATTTAGTAAAACACGTGTCATTAGTTTAGCTATTATAAATACTTGATAATCATAGTTTAAAACTGAAATGGGCCTATATGAAGCTGGGTCTGATGGGCCTTTACTGTATTTAGGTAAACAACCACCACAGCTCTTATCTTGGATGCTGGTGCTTCCTATAGTTTTAAAACACTGTTAAACAAAACCTTCCACATTTTTATCACTTTTCCTCCAAGCTTTCAAACATTCACAGGAATGCTATCTCTTCCTGGAGAGTTTCCTACAGATTGATTATATCTGACCATTTATCTCATTTTCTTCTGCTTTCACAATTAATTCTTGGGCCTCATCTAACTCTAACCTTTGCATACTTAAGTTTTCCTTAATTAGTTCCATTTGTGCTCTGTCTTGCTTTCCACATTTCTCTGCTTATACAGATTTTCATAAAATTTCTGAAATATCTCTACTACCTCTACGTGTTCTTTGGTTATTTTGCTTGCTATAAACTCCCTAAGTTTAACAACCCTTTTAACTTTCTGTTGCCTAAGTCATTGTGCTAAAAGTGTTTGTGCCCAGAATTATTATAAAAAAAGTTGCTTAACAGCAATATTTCTCAACTCATGCATATTATCCAGATACTCCCTTATTTTCTCTTCAACACTCTGCAGTTACACCTCTTCTTATTCTGTGAGAATCCCCTTTTCCTGTAACACAACAGTCCCCAACCACTGGGCCATGGACCAGTACCAGGCCATGGATCATTTGGTACCAAGCTGCACAGAAACTTTTAGGCAGGGAGTGAAAGCAGAAAAGCGAATGTGTGTATGTATGTATGTGTGTGAGTGTGCTTACGTTTCTGTCTGCATGTATGAGTGAATGCATGTATGAAAGCGGAGACAGTGTGTGTGTGTGTGTGTGTGTGTGTGTGTGTGTGTGTGTGTGTGTGTGTGTGTGTGTGTGTGAAAGCAGAGGAGACTGTGTGTGTGTGTGTGTGTGTGTGTGTGAGAGAGAGAGAGAGAGAGATCAAGAGAGAGAGAGACAGAGCGATCTTTTGTGTGAATGTGTGCATGAAAGCAGAATGTGTATGTGTATGTGTGTGTGTGTGCATGTGTGTGTGTGTGTGTGTGTGTGTGTGTGTGTGTGTGTGTGTGTGTGTGTGTGTGTGTGTGTGTGTGTGTGAGAGAGAGAGAGAGAGGAAGTGAAGAGTGAGAGTGATCTCTGGCAACAGCATGCTTCTTGATCATACCTCAACCTTTTGCATAATAAAAAGGGACAGAGCCCATAACTCTCAACCTCTGAGCACAAAAAATCTGGGCAAAAACAAAAATAATATAGGGCAAATCCCCAAAAATAGGAACACATTTTAAATATTGCTCTTACCAACTTAGAAAGTTGATAGAATGCAACATGCTGTGTTACCATGCATTTTCTGAATGATATGAAGTCTGAAACTTAAATGCCTGTCATTATATAATGACTTCAGTCCTTACTTAATCACCATAAAAATTCAGAGAACCACAGATTTTATGAAGAACAGACAAAAAATATGAGGCAAAATCTGGACAGTTGAGAGGTATGAAATATGAGCCAATTTTAAATATTGCTCTTATAAACTTAGAAAGTTGCTAGATTCCGTAAAACATTTCCATTAGGTTTGCTACCTCTTGACCATACCTCTCAACCAATCACACAATAATTCTGGACAGAATCACAAATAATAGGGACAGATTTTAAATACTGCTGTCAACTTAGAAAGCTGCTAGATATAAGGTTTCCGTTATGTTTGAGTACCACTCGACCATACCTTTCAGACTCTCTCACAATAAATCTGAACAGATCCACAAATAATAGGGACAGATTTAAATATTGGTTTTATAAATGTAGAAAGTTACTAGAATAAGCTCTGAAAACCCTGCTTCCATTTCCAACATCCTATCTTTCTGAAGCAAGGTTTTCTCAATGACAGCAATCAGAATGAAATTAGAGTAGACTGGACATAAGGAACGCACTTCAGGTGTCATTGTCTCCCATCACCCCTAGATGAGACTATCTCACTGTAGGAAAACAATCTCAGGGCTCCCCTTCATTCTGTATTATGGTAAGTTGTACTTATTATGCACTTTTTTATGCTTTATTTTTATGCGCGCAATGGCCGATCTGTGGAAAATTGTCTTACATGAAATCAGTCCCTGGTGCAAAAAAGGTTGGAGACTGCTGATGTAATATATTGACCTCTGTCAGACCCCATGACTCTTGTTACTTCTTAACCATATCTATTTTTCTTTTATTTTTACCCCATTTTTAAACTCAACTTTTATTTTATCCCACTCACTAGCTATACTGGCTGAAAAAATTTCTATCTTCTGTAATAACTCTTGAATAATTTCCAATACCCTTTCCTTAAATTATTCTGTTTTAACAGATAAGTGGGGAATTACTATGTTTTTACCTTAGCTGCTATTTGAGTATGATCTGAAATAGTTATTGGATGTGTGTGTGTTTGTGTGTGTGTGTGTGTGTGTGTGTGTGTGTGTGTGTGTGTGTATGTGTCAAAGCTTTCATTTAAATGTACATGTTCCTGTGAAATATAATTTCTGTCTAGCCTAGCCCAGTTATTGCACCTTGGGGAATAATATGTAAATTCTGAGTTCCTACTACTGAATTCACATCTTCCATAAAAATATTTTCATACGTTTCTTCAGAAATCTACTGTTCTTTGTTATATTTTTCACTTCTAGGTCCCCACATACATCTTCATTGCTGCAAATCATATACCAGTACCCACCTATATTCCCTGCTGAAAGTTTATTATTAATCCCAAGATTTTCTTAAGCTCCATAATAGCAGTTTTAGGTGGAAAATAAATGCATGCCAGCACAATCCACTTCCCTTGCCAGTAGCCCCTTACTACCACAGATGTACCATTATTATCTTTTTTCCTCTTCTGTCACTATTGGACCACCTTTAGCAATTAGTATAAGTACTCCCCTTTTCCTTTGTCCCTGTTATTCTGCTGAAAATCCACAATGAAATTATTTCTTTCTTATGAAATTCATATGCTCACTTCTTTCCAAATGTGTTTCCTGTATCATTGCATTTTGCATTCTACATTTCCTAATACAATTCAGCACTCTTAACTATCTGTCTACACCTGTGAGACCATTCATTTTCCAAAATAATATAGATAGGGTAGCCATTATAATAACAAGTTATTATGCTTACTTATTTTATAAGTCAGCTTTTTTAAGCTGTCAGTTTCTGGCATTTGTGTTACATGCACTCACTAATGTTTGGCAGGTTGATTCTTTATAAGGTTGTTTCTTGTCATCTCCATTCAATCCCATGTCACATTTTACAAGATTTTTTGTTTTAATGAAAATCCTCAGACAAAAAAAAATACCCCCCCCCCTAGAATATCCCATAATATATTAATTTAAAATGAACAGACAAAACTATGTACATCTTGAAGTAAGGAAGTTTAACCCTTCTGATAGGAACAACTTTCCCAAATTCATAGCTGCACGCACAAGCATTACCTACCCTAAAATTAAGGCTATCCATGCTAAAACAGATGTTACACCTTCTGTTTCTACTTTCGTTAATTGCTGTCTAATGATTAGCCAAGCATGTCTTGTTCTGTTATGGTATGACTGCCCCTGGGGAGCCAATGGGAATACATAGATAGCATACTCACTCCTAATGATGCTAAACAGCTTGAATGTACTGATATGATTCTGATAATGCCCTGTCCTTTGATACTACCACAGCAGTTAGTAAGGAGACATGAATGCATACTTAACCATTGATACTTCTAATGATGTCAAACAGCTGTATGGTAATAATATGGTATCAGTATATCCTGTTCTGATTTGAAACAAAAGCAGTCTGATATATTAGATCCATAAAACAGTGGGCCACAGCCTCTAATGCTTAGCCAATCTTGGTAAGGCCGTCCCATATACTGCCCACCAGTCCACAGTCTTGGATACCCAACAACTCTTGCTCATTTTTAGAAAGTCAGTCCTGTGCCACTTGTATAGGCTTCTTGAACAACAAGACAATACAAAATGATATCCAGTCCCTACATGTACCTACCTTTTAGGCCTGGTAATGCAGTGGTGTTGCCTGATATATTATATGGGTTTACTTGTCTCTGGGAACATAGGAGGCTACTGTAAAACATTGCAGTAATTTTTAATATCATTGCAGCCTGTTGTGGCTTGGGCATGAATCCCTCATAGCACAAAGGTGTGAGCCTTTGTAAACAGATCAAGCCTGTAACTGCTACTCTGTAGTTCCAGACTAACCTGCAGATGGTGCTATGTGCAAACACAAGACATAGACACTAACTTCATTCTGCCCTGCTATTGGTTTATAGTGTGTGATCTGGAATACAGGGGAATCGTAAATCCCTTACATATGGTAAGGCAACTTTAATGATTATGTAAGTGAAAACTGATTATGATCCACAGACAATGAATACATTAAACTAGTCTAAATAACCATATATAACAATATATGCAAACAAAGCCTTAATGGTATGATCATATATGGGTATTACTTGACTTACCAAAACAGACTAGATTGCTGATTTATGAATGTAGGAAACCTTTGTTCCAAACCAAACCATGTACTTGCAGCAAATGTGTAAGCACTTGTAAATGGGCTTCCTTTGGGAAGGAATTCCAGGTGTAGCATGCCTAAACATTATTAGTACTGCATTCATATGGGCCACAGCCCTCATCTGTATCTTCTTATATACAGTACCCACATGTTGTGCTCTAACCTTCTTTGTCTAAATTCATTTACATCATAAATTAAAAGAGCGCTATACTTAACTAGCTAAAAAAATATTTTCAGTCTGATGAAGGTAAACAATGCCAGTTTTGGCTTTTAATGCTATGACATTTCTCTAAGTGATGTGTTTTTGTTGAGAAATTGAAAGTAACATTATTTCTGGTGTGTCTTTTTCATATCATCATCTTCACTGGCACCCACTCGTACTTAAAATATCTTAAGTCTCTTTTTTTTGTGTTTACAGATCAAAATGATCATTCAGAATCTGATGAAGACATCTATAGTGACCCTGGAGCAAATATACCTGCACAGAGTGCTGGTTTACAGGATGACACTAATGCAGCACAGAAATGTGAACCTATGAGGGAAGCAATCTCAGAGAAGTACACATGGGCTGGTATACAGGATGACACTAATGCAGCACAGAAATGTGAACCTATGAGTGATGCAGTCTCAGAGAAGTACACATGGGCTGGTATACAGGATGACACTAATGCAGCACAGAAATGTGAACCTATGAGGGAAGCAATCTCAGAGAAGTACACATGGGCTGGTATACAGGATGACACTAATGCAGCACAGAAATGTGAACCTATGAGGGAAGCAATCTCAGAGAAGTACACATGGGCTGGTATACAGGATGACACTAATGCAGCACAGAAATGTGAACCTATGAGTGATGCAGTCTCAGAGATGTGCACATGGGACAATCATGCCAAAGAAATTTTAACACAAATGGGGTTAGTTCAGTTCTATAAGAAAAAACTTTCAGTGAGGAATATGCTAGAAATTAGTGTGGAAGCTTTGGAAGGGAGTGCACCAAAATCCCTAGAAAATGTTCCCTGGTACTTTCTTAGGAAGGTAATGAGATCAGATTCCAGTGCAGTCAACATAAAATGTAACTCTGATGATACAAGAAATGAAATGCAGGAGCTGGAATCTGATGATATTTTCACAACTTCCACCTATTCAGCAGTTCCTTGGATCCACCCATTAGATGTAATTGCGTCAGTGTTTCTCTGTTCAGATGCTGTGTTACAGCAGGTGCTCATGGTAAAAATGGCTTCATGTCAGTTTGCATTACCGCTCTTACTGCCTACATGGAACAACAGTTGTACCTTCCTCCTGTGGGCACTGCACTCAGTTATAAAGAAGTGGCAACCAATACGAGGGAAAGACAACAGTGGGTTCCAGGAAGAACATGTAGTTTCAATGAAAATTCCAACTTTCTCATTTCTAAGGGTTGATGACATTACTTTGTCAAAGTCTAAAATACTGAATGACATCCTCAACAATAAACAGCAATATCATAATATATTTATCCATTATCAGATGGATTGTGCAAACTTACCTAAGAAAATGTCCAATGGTCTTGCAGAGATCTCTTGGTATCTGCCATCTGGCTCTGAAAACACTGATGTTTTCACACAGCCATTTCAGATAATTAATCTACATGGTGATGCCCTCAAAACACCAGAGCAAGCTGAATTTTTAACACTAGTCTCTTCTGCTGTCTTTGTGTTCCTTGGTGATATTACAGAAATGAAACTTCAGTACCTAAAAAACTTGACAAAAAACAAGGCACAGATCTATCTCATACTAACTTCAGATGTTACAATACAAAATGCAAAAGATTTACTATTATCATTTACACAGATGTTTAAATTATGCAAAAAACACATTATTATCAAAAGCTAACAAATAAACAATTCTGACTTTACAACAAAACTTTGTTTCAGACTACAGTCTGCTATGGATCAGTGTAGCCAAGCAAACATGTTATGTCTAGAGGAAATGATTTCTGTGGCACATCAATGTGGAATTCATGTAGACGAGGATGAAGAACAAATTCAACTCACAAAGAATTGGTCTGAAGACATCATTGGTCTTATGAAAAATACTGATACCCAAGATTTCAAATGCAGACATTTCAGATTTCAAGGTGAGACCTGCAAGAAACTGTCAGATTTTGAAAAGGAACAAAGCCGTTTAAAAAACTGCTCTGGGAGTGTGGTGCTATAAACTGCTAAGTTAGAAAAAGAGAAAAGTCAATTAAGGCACTCTCTGTTAGAGGAGGATCTTCCTGACATTATGAAAAGATTCATTCAGAAACTGACTGATTTTTCTGGAAGAAAAAGAGAACTTTTTCTTCAGTGGATGAAGCACAAGTTAGATTCCAAATCTTGAACTAAAATGTCTAAGTTAAAATCTCAGTACAGAAATAAATACAAAACATTAATCATTGCAGAAAACCAGACAGAAAGAGAGCAGAAACAGACAGTGCTTCAAAAGATTAATAATAAACTTAGTACTACCTCACTGGGTCTACAGCATTTCATGCGTGAACTGGGGCAGATTTATGAAACTCTAATAACAGAAAAAAAGGAATCATTTCAAGGAATTCCCTCAGCTGATACATTAGCATGTAAGGCTGCAGAATTATTGTTAGAGGGTTTACCATTGGAACTTCTTGATGGAGATACTGGGACTATAGCAATAAACTGGATATCAGCTGCTCTAAAAGAAGTAGCCAATCTTGTGGGACAAGATAAGTGTGTGATGTTATGTGATCCTATCTCGCCTACATTCTGACTGATGGGTTCGGAGCCGATCCCTCGGCTCCGACTCGGCACGCTTATGCCAAAGAGCGAAGTCTCTTATTGGCTGAGCTTACTATATCCCAGGATGCACCACTACCAGTCCCCCAGATCTCGTTTGCCGCTAACTAGCTAAGACGTGGTCTCGAGCTGGCTGAGCTAGTGTTTTTCACTAACTTTTTCTGTCAGAAAATTTCTAATTCCTCTACAAAAAGCTGTTTTAACAGCTATACTGTACTTTTGTGTGTGATTGGTGATTTTTTTGTGGAAATTTGTGTGTGGTTGCGCGTTTGTTTGGCTAGAGGCCCCTTTTTTGAATTGAAGGGCCTTTCCCTGTCAATAATTTCGATCTTTAGGATCATTTTATTTAATTTCTTTGTTGTCTGTCTGGTGACTTTAATCGACAACCATAAATCTTATCCTAGTGTCAGTATTTAAAAAAAAAAAAAAAAAGTCTGTCTTTTCTCTCTGTAATAGACTTACTGATTTGTGGCTATAATGTCTCAGGCACCTAGGCCTTCGGGCTTTAAAAAGTGCACTAAGTGTAATTTTAAGATGTCAATCACAGATGACCACTCTCTCTGTGTTTATTGTTTGGGCGCCACACATTTGCAGGAGTCCTGCAGCGTATGTCACGTGTTTTCCTCGAGGGTCCTCCAAGAGAGGAAAAATAAACTTATTTTGAAAGGCCTTATAAAACCCTCTTTTGAAGAGGCATTATCATCCTCTCCTTCTCCTGCTAAAAAGAAAAGGGCGTCGGCTCCGACCAGTCCATCGGACCCGACCGCCAAAAGACATAGGCAGGCTTCTCCTTCGGCTCCACGGACTTCGGAGCCGAGGGTGGAATGGTCTGCCTCGATGCCTCCAGTCTCGACTCCTCTGGGTTCGGAGCCGATGGCTGGGGCATCGAGAGGCGGGTCACCTTCATCGGCTCCACTGATCTCGGAGCCGATGAAGGTTGTCCGCTCAGACACTTCCTCCTCGGCGCTGAAGTCCTCTTTGGCACCGATGGGAATTGGGTTGGACACTCCCTCGGCGCCGATAGTTATTGAATCGCCTCGGAGCCGGTCCCATAGTCCCTCGGAGCCGTTGGAGAGACCTACTCGGACCCGTTCGGTCTCTTCCAGGTCATCAAGAATGTCAGATTCGGATATAGACAGGGTGCTCCAAAGACTGTTCCAGTCCCCAGTCTTTCAAATATTTGTTTCGGCTCCGACCCAATTGGCTCCGGAACTGATAGCCCACTCCATTGCCATTCCTCCTCTGACCGCTTCGGCTTCGTTGGAGCAGGTGCAGGTGGAGCCAGCAGAGATCCTAGGGTCGGCTCTGACCCTTACTCCAACCCCGGCCTTCGGGTCCAAGTTTAGCACGCGGACTTCTTCGGCCGGACCCGGGGATGACGTTTCGGGACCAATGTTGTCGGTCCCGAGCCTCCCTCTCGGTGCTTCGGCCGCGGGACTTCCATCTGTTATCATGGCTCTGGGGACCGGACACTCCCAGGATTCTGGGGGTCCGGCTTTCAGAGCTATGAGGAGTGCCTTGGCCAAGTCTTCTTCGGCAGTCTATGCGGCTTTACCGGCACCTTCCCTGGGCATGGAGACTGGGTCTTTGGCAGTTCCCCTGTCTCTAGGCAGTGGAGCCCCGGGGCCTGAGGTCACCCCCACTGGGGGTTCCCCTCCTCCTGAGGGTTCTTCGGAGTTGTCTTCGGAGGAGCCTCCAAGGAAGAGATCGTGCAAGAGGAAGCACGTGGACTCCCCCGAGTCTCTTACATCAGACACTGATCTTGATGATGCGGAGGGGTCCCCAAAGTCGTCCTCGGATGATGTCTCATTTGCAGACATTCTAGAGATCCTTAAGCAACGAGGCGGCTGGATTTCCAAACCCCCCTCCGCTGATGAGTCATTGCTTCTCAAGGCCTTCGGGGCTCAGCCCTCCGCCTCCTGGGTGTCTCCACCCTTCGATGAGCTCCTGGATGTGGTTTGTCGGAGGGTGTGGGAACATCCAGATACTGTGGAACCAGTGCCTTCTCGCCCTAACAAATTTTTGTCTGCCCCACCCGAGAAGGAGTTCTTGATGAAAGGCGTGGCTGTAGATGCCATGGTGGTGGCATCTGCTACACAGCAGGACGTGGCAGAGGCTTCAACGTCCGTCCATCCTCCTAATAAGGAGTCTAGGAGCATGGACCGGTACGGGAAGCACACCCTGACTTCAGCGGCCTTTACCCTAAGGTCCCTGAATTATTTGGCACATTTCACCAGACTGCAGAGGGATCTGGTCAAGGAGCTGTCAGACTCCCTCTCAGGTAACCTACCTGAGCAGCTAGCCCAGTCGGTTAGCTCTCAGTTGGCTATCCTTACCTCGATTTCTAACTCGTCCATGAGGCTCATTTCATATGCAGCTGAAGGGGCGGGCAGAGCAGCAGGCACAGGCGTGGCTCTACGGAGACAAGCCTGGCTCCGTTTGTGTCATTTCGCAGAGGCCTTCAAGTCTTCCTTCGCCGACGCTCCCTTTGATGGGTCCTCTTTGTTTGGACCCAAGGTAAAAGACACTCTTACCCGCTGTGAGCAAGAGGGAAAAACTTTATCTGCCGTAGGAGCACGTTATTCCACTCCCTTTTGGCCTTATCCCAAGGCTAAAAGAGGAGGGAAGATGTGGTTCCGCAAATCACAGAAGTTCTTTCCTCAACAGCAGGAAGATTCCCCTTCCAGAGGCAGAGGACGGGGAAATTTTTCTGGGAGACGCCATCCCAGAGGCGGCAGAGGGCCCCGCAACACTGGAGACCGCGAGTCCTTTCGTGGCTCTTCAGCCTCCCACACTTCATGAGGGATTGCCCGGCTGTGCTGCTCGGGTGCCGTTTTGCCAAGCACCTAAAAGCCTGGGAGTCTATTACTCAGGACAGATGGGTGCTTCGGATCATTGCTGGAGGTTACACTATTCCCTTCATGCACTCACCCCCACCGTCCAAAAAAATCCCGGACCCACCACCCAGTCAAAGGGAAATTGCAGCGCTAGAAGCTTCAAAGCTGCTAGAAAAAGGAGTCATCCAACCGGTCCCCACAGACCAGATCGGATCCGGAAATTACTCGAGGTTCCTTTTAGTGCCAAAAAAGACAGGGGACCTGAGACCCATTCTGGATCTCAGCAAACTAAACCAGTCCGTCATGAAGTCCAAATTCCGAATGGTCACTTTACAATCCATTCTCCCATTGCTGGAGAAGGATGTCTGGATGTGCTCCATAGATCTCAAGGACGCCTATTATCACATACCGATACATCAGGCGTCCAGGAGGTATCTGCGCTTCAGCCTGGGAGACAGTCATTTCCAATTCTGTGCTCTGCCCTTTGGTCTCACCACAGCCCCCAGGGTGTTCACCAAGTGTTTGGCAGTAGTGACTGCTCACCTGAGGAGTCTCGGATTCCAAGTGTTTCCCTATCTGGACGACTGGCTCCTGACTGCCACCACCAGGCATCTACTACTAGAGAACCTACAAGCCACCATCTCCCTGGGTGCTTCCCTGGGAATTACATTCAACTGGTCAAAGTCTGTCTTGCTGCCCTCTCAGCACATAAGATTCATAGGAGCAGAGATAGACTCAAAATTGATGCGAATCTTCCTTCCTTCCGAAAAGATACAAACATTACAAGGTCAAGTCCAAGCCCTGCTTCAAAAATCCAAAGCCCCAGCCAGGTTGGTCCTGCAACTTTTAGGTTCAATGTCTGCCACGGTTCTTCTAGTTCCTCTGGCAAGATTGCACATGAGGATTCTTCAGTGGCTGTTATCGACACAATGGTCTTTTCAGAATCTTCCTCTCAATCACCACATACTGATTACAGAATCGTGCAAACGGGACCTCCGCTGGTGGCTTCAGTCATCCAATCTGAATCAGGGAAGACCTTTTGTTATACCCCCTCCGGTGGCCACCTTGACAACGGATGCCTCCCAGACGGGGTGGGGGGGGGCATTGTCTGGGCAGGTCAGTTCAGGGTTCTTGGCTCCCGAATGAAACATTACTCCACATCAATGTGTTGGAAATGAGGGCTGTACTG
This sequence comes from Protopterus annectens, assembly GCF_019279795.1. Classification (NCBI taxonomy): domain Eukaryota; kingdom Metazoa; phylum Chordata; order Ceratodontiformes; family Protopteridae; genus Protopterus; species Protopterus annectens. The sequence goes on from NC_056744.1 coordinate 1,765,637,275, forward strand.
TTGTCCCTACAGGCCCTCCACAAATTTCTCCCTCAAGGCATTATCACCATCCAAACAGACAACATGTCAGTGGTCTGGTATCTAAACAAACAAGGAGGGACCAGATCTTACCCCCTTTGCAGAGAGGCCATGAGGGTGTGGGAATGGGCGGTAGCTACCAACCGATTCCTGATAGCGACCCACATTCCAGGAAAATCCAATGTTTTGGCGGACAGATTAAGCAGGACTATTCTCTCTCCTCACGAGTGGTCCCTGAACGACACAGTAGCAGCTCAGGTTTTCAAAAGATGGGGGACCCCGTGCTGCGACCTATTTGCAACACCACTAAATACAAAGTGCAGAAGGTTCTTTTCCTTGACCCCGCGTCAAGGGGAGGCAGCTACGGATGCTCTAGTCCAACCTTGGCCAGCAGGACTACTTTATGCTTTCCCTCCAGTTCCGCTCCTCCCCAAAGTCATCCAGAAAGCTTCCCAATTGGGGTCCACAATGATTTTAATTGCTCCGTACTGGCCTCATCAGGTATGGTTCCCCTATCTAAAGAAATTTGCTCTGGACAGTCCTTGGTTTTTGGACCCAATCCCGGACCTTCTGATTCATCAGTCGGGACAACAGCACCAGTCCCTTCACACCTTGAAACTAACAGCTTGGCTCCTCCACTTCCGACTTTAGTCAGAAATCAACTCTTGGACCCGGAAGTTGTTCTAATTTTATCTTCAGCCCACAAACCCTCCACTAAGAAATTGTATAACAGTAAGTGGAAGAGGTTTGCAATCTGGGCTCAACTTAGAGGTTTAGACCCTATTACTGCCCCGATACCAGAGGTCTTGAAATTTTTAACATCCTTGTTTAATCAAGGATCTTCAGTCTCTACTATTAAAGTCCAACTAGCAACTATCTCCAAATTTCACGAATCCATAGACCCCCCCGTTGATGAGCAACAAATTATGCAAAACTTTCATGAAAGGTGCTGTACTTTTAAGACCCCCAGTTTTTCATCCTGCGCCTCCGTGGGATCTTGATTTGGTACTTCGTGCCTTGACATCTCCCCCTTTTGAACCAGCTGCTACATGTGAGTTGAAATACCTGTCTTGGAAAACTGCCTTCTTAGTTGCAATTACTTCTGCAAGAAGAGTTTCAGAACTTCAAGCCCTATCTATCAAACCACCGTATTTGATTTTTCACAAGGATAGAGTATCACTTAGGCCTAATCCATCTTTTGTTCCAAAAGTTTCCTCTAATCTCTGTCTCCAACAATCTCTAGAACTACCAGTTTTCTTTCCAAAATTTTCAAACAAGGCTGAGTACACCTTGCATACATTGGATGTTCACAGGCAATTGCGCTTCTATCTAGACAGGACTCAACAAATTCGAAAGACAGATCAATTGTTTGTGTCCTTTTCAGATAATAAAATGGGAAAAACCATCACTAAAGCTACTATTGCCAAATGGATTAGAGATTGCATTACTCAGGCTTATTCCTCTTCAAATATACAACTTACAACATCCGTCAAAGCCCACTCTACTAGAGCTATGGCTACCTCTGTTGCTTTCCATTCCAAGCTCGCTATTTCTGAAATTTGTGCTGCGGCTACTTGGTCCAGCCCGCACACTTTCATTTCCCACTATAAATTGGATGTAACATCTAAAGGGCGAGCATCATTTGGTTCCACGGTACTCAGGAGTGTTTTCCAGTGAGCCACCCAGGATTCAGGTGCTAGGGATGCTGTCCCATCAGTCAGAATGTAGGCGAGATAGGATCACATAACATCTTTTAGTTATGTACTCACCATAACTTCAGATGTTTGGGATCCATCTCGCCTACATTCCTAATACCCACCCTCCTTCCCCCTGCCTTGGAGATCAGAAGAGATTGAACGGTTTGAATTCTACTGTTTTTATCTTGTATCATCTGGCAATGTTATATAAGCAGTGCGTGCATGTGTGCATGTATGCGGACAAACTAGATCTGGGGGACTGGTAGTGGTGCATCCTGGGATATAGTAAGCTCAGCCAATAAGAGACTTCGCTCTTTGGCATAAGCGTGCCGAGTCGGAGCCGAGGGATCGGCTCCGAACCCATCAGTCAGAATGTAGGTGAGATGGATCCCAAAGATCTGAAGTTATGGTGAGTACATACCTAAAAGTTTGTACTGACAGTGTTAGGTGTACAAAGCACTGGGAAATCAACTTTGCTGAACACAATGTTTGGGCTGCAGTTTGCTGTGGGCAGTGGGAGATGTACAAAAGGTGCATTTATGCAGTTGCTTAAAATCACAGGTAGCTTACAATCACAGCTGGGCTACGATTTTCTCATGATTATTGATACTGAGGGATTAAAAGCCCCTGAGCTGCAGAGTTTAACTGACAGTTATGAGCATGACAATGAACTAGCAACACTAGTGATTGGATTAAGTGATATGACCTTAGTAAATATGTCCATGGAACATTCCGCAGAAATGAAAGATATATTGCAGATTGTTTTTCATGCCTTTATCAGAATGAAAATTGTTGGCAAGAAGCCAGTTTGGGTCTTTGTCCATCAGAATGTGGGTGACATTTCTGCTTATGATCAGAACCTGATAGGTCACAAGCTTCTTCTGGACCAGTTAGATGAAATTATAAGGGCTGCAGCAAAAATGGAAAAATGTGATGACAAATTTACCAGACTTGCTGATGTTGTAACATTTGACCCCAACTGTTCAAAGGGCTACATAGCAGGCCTTTGGTATGGTTGTGGCCCTATGGCATCGATTAGTAGAGGATACAGTACCAGTGTATTTGAACTGAAGAAGGCCTTATTTCAGACCATCCAGACATGCAGTAAGTACAAAGAAACATTTTCTGACTTCTCCAGATTGATACAGGACACATGGAGTACAGTGAAAATGGAAAACTTTATATTTAGTTTTAAAAACAGCTTGGTAGCTGAGGCCTTCCATCATATTTCACAGGAATTTGCTAAGTGGGACTGGGAGATGTGAAGAGCTATGCAGACATGGACAATCCAAGCTGAAAATAAAATTGAAGCCTCTGAAACTGATATCTACAGTTTATTAAAAACAGAGCTCAGAATGTTTGTTACAGAAACACAGACTGTTGCACTCATCCATCTAGAAAAGTACTTTACTGCTAACCCAGAAAAGGCAAAGCTTATTGAAGAATACAAACAAAGGTTTATTAATTATATTCAAGCTCTTGGGAATGACTTGCTCCTTTCTGCCTCAAAAAGGTGCCAGGAAGGAAGCCAAAGGAAAAAAGCCTTGAAGGAACTCAATATTCTGAAACTAAGTTACAGTAAGAAACTTGAAAAGGGCATCTCAGAACTTATTACAAAAATGTAAACAATATAAAGCTAAATTAAATGATTATGAACTGTTATTTTATTTTGATACTATGTGGTATACAGAAACTAGTTCTGTTCCTGCTTCTCTGCCTAATAGAATCAACATTGAGGCAGATATGGAGAACAGTCTGAGGGAACACATGCCTGCCATGTCAGCTGATATAAACAAAAAAATTAGAGAAGTAAGGGGTGACTGGAGCCTCTTGAAAGGTATGAAGGATTTTATAACAAATACACTCAATGGCCATTTCAGAAATGAAACAGATGAGCAGATGGCAAAACATAAAGCTCTCCATGTAGTGGACCAGTGCAATATGTTTGTAGAAGGTATTGTGAGACAAGATAGAGATTATGATCCCAGTCACTGGTTTGAAATTTTAAATTATGTTGATGAAAATATTATAAAACTGCAAATGGACAGGTTTTCATATCCACCTGAATTTCTTTTGGAGTTTAAGTTTCACATATGTGTTTCTGCACTCACAAAATTTAAGGAATTACACAGGATATTTAATGAAAAAAATGACCCACTGCAACTACTTAAAAGAGCGAGAGAGAATTATTTTTATTTGTTTAAAGAACTGTATGAAACTAATGATGCAAGTCAAACAATGGCAGGAACTTTTGCTGAACAGTTTCTGAAGCCAGCAATTATCAAAGCCATTGAGAAAAAATTAGGATCTGACATTGCTGATGACATGAAAAACAACTATTCTGGTGGGGTATTTAAAGCTAGAATTAATTTTCTTGTAGGAATTATGTATGATCTGTACATGAAAAATAATTTTGAAACTTACTATAATTACATTAACAGCAATGCTTTGTTTGAACAGACGTGGCTACATGAGAAAACAATTCTGCACTGCATGAGACAGAATAATGGCCACACTATACTTTTCCTACTGGCCACAGAGACTTTGAAAGTGTTAGTTAACATGCTGAGAAATGCAATAAGTAATGCAAAAGTTAACAGTGAAACAATAGTACAATTTGTGGAGAAGGTAAAAGAGAGTATTCAAAGTTGTCTGGTTATATCATCAAATGCAGACACATTTGTATCTCAGACCAATCTACAGTGTTTTGTTAAATATTTAGAGGGCAGGATTATCAAGCTTGAAAAAGACATAGAAATGGAAATTGAACAGTGGGCAGTGGCTACAAAAATAACATCCCTCCCATCCTCACCCACTGCTCTGCTCTATGAAAGCTTAGAAGGATGTGGAAAATGTTGCTTCTGGTGTGGGGCCCCCTGTGAGAACATTCAACCTGGCCATGTGACACACAATGCTACCTACCACAGACCAGCTGGCATTAATGGCTGTAGAAAAGACCAGTCAAATAAGTTAAGTGCTGAAATCTGTACATCAGTTATTGCAACTGTTAAACATTTTCGTAACGAAGACACTAAATGGAAATGGGTTTGTACCAAAAAGTATAAATCAGTTAGTGATCACTACAGATCCTGGAATATTACACCAGACACAAGTCTGAGCGAGTCATCTTACTGGAAGGCTGTGCTCTACAAATATAATGAGAAATTTGCTGAATATTACAAATGCTTACCTGCTGATGTTCCACCTGAATGGAATTTTTCATGGATGGATGTCTGTAGAGACATTGCAGAGGCTTATAATGTAAATGTAGACAGTTTGTGAGAAAGCAGCAAATATGAAACTGAGAAATAAGGATAACATAATAAATGCAATGTGCTAAAAACATACGTGATGAATAAATGTATGGTAATTTGATAGAATACTTGAAAAGGGAGATAACCAGTGTTTCTTATTTGTTGGATAACAAAGGACAAGAAATATCTTGTTCAGTAATTTGATTATACTGTAATATGCCAGAAATGTAGTTAAAATGCTTGTATGCATGCTAATATAAGATATACATGAGAAAATGTTTGCCATACAAGGTCCATTAAACAAATCATAAATAAAAATCGGGCTATATTACCATCTGACCCCGATGTTAAAAACATTGTAGGTGAGGCTCCTAAATTCACCTTTAAAAGAGAAAGAAATCTTAAACAAGATTTATGTTATAAAGATGTACAACGTTCTTATACTGTGAAACCCATTCAGAAAAAAGGTAAGTATCCATGTCATAATTGTTGTTTTGCAATGAAATAAATACAGATCTGATAGTTCAACATCCCCTTATGAGAAGGATTTTGAGTTTAAAGTTTCTGCCACTTGTTTTACTGAAAATGTTATATATTTAGCCAATTGTGTAGCCTGTAATAATTTCTACATAGGAAAAAAACAAACAAAAATTAAAAGAACGTATCAGTTCCCATTTGTCAGATATATGGTGAGGCACTGAAACTAATGTACTCTGTAAACATATTTTGACTACGGGGAATATGCATAAGTTTAAGTTTAAAATCTTACAAGTTATATATCCAGGGATGTGAGGTGGTGATATCATTACTAGAACTGAAATGGCTGAATACAAGTCGATTAATTACTTTAGAGAAGATGCTTTCTCTGGCTTAAATTATCAAAATAGTATCAAACCAATATTAAAAAAGTACAGTTGTGTACACTTACCATAAATGTAGATGTTCAAGTGTTTTCACTGTTGCATTCATTACATTTGGGCAATCTGCTGGCAGGTTGCCCTCAGTTGGCCTGATTAACAAAGTCTTGGGCCTGCGTCGGTTGCTGTCCCTTCTTCCATGACGTCAAGTCATCAGGGGTATAAAACATGCAGCCGATGGCATTACATCAGTTTTTCTTGCCCCAGATGTCAGGTGCCCCCCAAATGGGGAGCAAATATATATATATATATATATATATATATATATATATATATATATACAATATAAATCACAAAACATATACCTCCAAACAAAAGCAAATACACCAAAAAGGCTTTTAAAGATATTAACATAAATGAGAGGTATAGCTAGAGAAAAACAGGGGGCTGGAGGGAGGGTAACCAGGACTGCAACAATGAATACACTTGAACATCTACATTTATGGTAAGTGCACACAACTGTACTATGTTCTTTGTGTTTCACTGTTGCAGTCATTACATTTGGGTAGAATCCCAAAGCTATGGATGGGAGGATGGAATTATACAGCATTAGGCGTGGCTATAAGGCCCTGCAGGACAGCAGTGGCAAAGCCAGCCCTGGATTTAGAGAAGAGAGGTAAATGGTAATGTTTGGTGAATGTATGAACTGAGCTCCAAGTAGCAGCATCTAGAATGTCTCTGGTAGGAACCCCTCTGAGAAAGGCTGCAGAAGTAGATGCAGCCCTGGTGGAATGGGATCTGATCCCCTTGGGGACAGGTTTACCATGGTGCATGTGGCAGAAACGAATACAATGGCTTATTCATTTGGAAAAAGTCTGCTTTGAAATAGCCTTTCCCTCTGCCCCTGCAGCAAATGCCACCAATAGTTGTTCAGATTTTCTTAGAGATTTTGTTCTGTTAAGTAAAATCTTACTTGTCTGTGTACATCCAATGAATGCAGAATCCACTCACCCTTGTTTTGTGGATTTGGGAAGAAAGTTGGCAGGTGAATGGTCTGATTAAGAGCCACACTAGATCCCACCTTAGGCATAAAGGATGGATTGGTCCTGAGAGCCACCCTGTCCGGGTAAAAAGTAATAAAAGACTCCACTGCCATAAGAGCCTGTAGTTATGAAATCCTTCTAGCTGAAGTGACTGCTAAAAGAAAAGCTGTTTTTCAAGAGATAAATTTTAGGTCTGCAGTAGCAGTTGGCTCAAAAGGAGGTAGAGTGAGTTTTTCCAAAACAAAATTCAGGTCCCATGCAGGAGTTGGTGCTCTCCTGGGGGGGGGGGGTTCTTAAATTTTTGGCCTCTCTGAGATACTGCTTTAGCAGAGGATGAGAACAGAGAGGAGGCTGTGTGTTGTAATGAGCTGAAATGGCAGAGGCATGGATTTTTATGGAAGAAAAAGATAGGCCCTTGTGAAGCATTGCTGTGCTTATTATTCCTTGTGCTTGGATCCAGGCACATAATCTTTTCCATTTGTTAGCATAAGATATTCTAGTACTAGGCTTTCTAGCCTCCAAAATGACATCCATCACAGGTTTGCTGAGAGATGTAAAGGGTGAAATTAGTTGATTAGCCACATTGCAAGATTCAAAGTTTGGAGCTGAGTACGCAGAATTTGATAGTTCTGCTAAGACCGTAGGTAAGGTGTCTGAGGCAGGTACCACGGAGGAAGGTGCAACACATTGCGCAGGAGCAGGTGCCAGTGTTAGTGAGGCCAGTCTGGAGCAATCAGAATCATTTTTGGTTTGTCCTGTCTGACTTTTAGTAGGACTTTGGAGAGCAGAGGCATTGGGGAAAAGGAACAGACTGATAGGTTTTTCCAACTGAAGGATAGAGCATCCACTTTCCAAGCTTTTTTGTGATGAATTCTTGTGCAGAATTTGTCCAACTGATAGTTTTGGGGTGAGGCAAAAAGATTTATGTCTGGGCTCCCCCCATTTGCGTGTCAACATGCTGAAAATTTGTGGTTCCAGTTTCCATTCGTGTGGGTCCATAAGATTTCTGCTTAGTTTGTCTGCCAGAGTATTTTTCTTTCCTAGCAGGAATTGAACTTGCAGATGTATTTGATAAGTCAAGGCCATGTTCCACAATGCCATGGCTGGTCTGCAAAAGGGGTAGGAATGTGTACCCCCTTGCTTGTTAATGTACCACATGACTGTGGTGTTGTCTGTCTTTATCAGTAGTTGTCCTGGATGAAGGTAGTCCTTGAAGGCTGTCAGAGCATTCTGTACAGCTAGCATCTCTTTCTGATTGATATGTAGGTGCATTTGATTTGGGCTCCATTTGCCCTGAATGCATCTTCCTGCCAGATGCATCCCCCAAGCATAGTCTGATGCATCTGTTGTCAGGGTTTGGGTGGCAGGGGGTGGAATGAATGACAGTCCCTTGTTTTGGTGGCAGGCCTCTGCCCACCATAAGAACTCTAGTTGCAGGCAAGGTATGATAGGAATCATTGTTTCCAGGCTGTGGCAATGTTGACTCCATAAGCTTTTTAGGTACCATTGAAGTTTCCTCATATGCAGTCTTGCATATGGAATTGGAAGAATGCAGGAGGCTATGAACCCCAAGGCCTGCAGAATTTGTCTTGCAGATAGCTGGTTTTTTGTGACCAGCTGTTTGAAGTAAGTCATCAATTGAATTTGCTTTTCTGGTGTAAGGTAAGTAATCTGGGCAGTTGTATTCAAGCTTGCACTCTGGAATGTAATTTTTGAGAGGGTACCAGTTGTGACTTTTTTTCGTTTATGGTGTACCCTAGACAAGTTAGAATGCTTTTTACAAATGCCAGATGTTTTAGAAGAGTGCCCTTGTTTTCTGCCTGAATTAGACAATCATCCAGGTATGGATACATTTGAATATTTCTTTGCCTGAAAAATGCAATTATTGGTGCCAGGCATTTTGTGAAGACCCTGGGCACAGTAGATAAGCCAAAGGGCAGTGCAGAGAACTGGTAACGCAAGTAGCCTGCTTTGAAGCGGAGGTATCTTCTGCAAGATTCCCTGATTGGGATATGCAGGTAAGCCTCTTTTAAGTCTAGAGTTACCAACCAAGCATCTTTGCCTAGCATAGATAGTAACTGTTGAAGAGTCAGCATCTTGAATTTTTAAATGTCCAGAAATGTATTTAGAATGGATAAGTCCAGAATTGGACGCCATGATTTGTCTTTTCTGGGTACCAGGAAAAGTCTTGAATAGAAACCTTGTCCCTTTTCCTTTTCTGGTACTGGTTGAATAGCCCCCATATTCATGGGGGATATAACTTGTTTCTGGGCCTCTGCCCACTGATTTGGATGCAGATCTGACCATCTGTTTGGGATTGGCAACAGGTGGAAATGAAATCTGTATCCCTGGGATACTATATTTAAAACCCATTTGTCCTGGGTAATCAGTTGCCAGTTTCATGCATGAAGTGCCAGTTTTCCCCCCAAAGGGGCAGTCAAAAGATAAGTGCTTGGTGATTGCAGTGGAAAGTCACTGAGACTGTTTACCATAGGGAGGTGCCTTGTTGCTTCCAGATTTGGAGGTGGAGGCACCCCATTGCTTTACTCTAAAAGTTACTTGTGACTGAAACCTGGAGCCTTTGGAATGTCTGGGTTTGACCTGAGCAGCTCTAGTGGGTACTGGAAAGGACCAGTTCTTAGTAGGCCAGTGCCTACTAAATCTGAGTGGCTACACTTGTAAGAAATCTTTCACAGTTTGCATAGATTTAGCTTTATCTTCCATATTTTTCAAAACTTCTTCAGCCTTATTACCAAAGAGACGGTCCTGTTGTAAAGGAGCATCCAACAATTTTGCTTTAACATGGTCAGACAGACTTTGCTCCTTGAGCCAAGCATGCTTTCTTATCACCAATCCAGTTACAGCAGCCCTGCAAGAGTCCTCCAAGGAATCAAAACCACATTGCAAAGTATGTTTTCCAACTTGTTCAGCTGAATGTAATAAATCCTGCAACTCTTTATTTTCCACACAGTCAGAAATCAACACCATTTTCTGTTTAAGGAAACCCATGACATGCTGTTGATATTTAAGCATATGAAATTGACTGTTTTTTAGGTATTCCGGTAGTCGGATTGCTAACCAGTGACATTTCTGGATAGTTAAATCTTGAGCCAAAATATTTAGAAGCAAAAATATACCAACGTTTAATCGTGCGTTGATTAAATTTAGCACAAAACCAACAGCAAGGCACGTTGTGGTCAGGGCCTAGGCAAGGAATACAGTACAAATGAAAATCCTTATGAGGTATTTGCTTCCCACAAGTAATGCAATTATTAACTTTTACTGACATCAGTAAGGAGCAAGAAAAAGTTTCCCCAACGGGATACTTAGCTTTTAGTTGAAGACTTCAGTTCTGAAACTCGAAAATGAAAATTTCAAGAGTCGGACGACCGGCACTTGCGAACTGCTTCTGCTTCGGGCACCGTGCGGCAAGAAAGACTGATGTAATGGCATCGGTTGCATGTTTTATACCCCTGATGACCTGATGTCTTGGAAGAAGGGACAGCAACCGATGCAGGACCCAAGACTTTGTTAATCAGGCTGACTGAGGGCAACCTGCCAGCAGATTACCCAAATGTAATGACTGCAACAGTGAAACACGAAGAACATCTAAACATGATTGTTTTTAATTAAGTAATTTAGGCTGTGTGTTTGCATATATTTATATTTTTTGTATTATTGATTTAAGATTTTGAACATGTGATTTTTAGTTGTCTTGTGATAGGCTGGCTGCATACCTCTCAACTGTACCAAATTTCTCAGTTTTTGCCAGTTTTGAGGTCCAAATAATGGGATGCAATGATTCTCGAGTGGCACCCCTTCGATTTCCTGGCTATTTTTTAATATATCCAAAACTCCAAGGGCACAACACAACAATCGGAGCTGACCTCTTCACAGATGCAACTTTATTTGAAGAACATAAAAAGATACAAACACCCAGTAAGCACTTTCTTAAACACTGCGTTTATTATAACATGAAAGCACTTACTGGCCATTTGTATCTTTTTATGTTCTTCAAATAAAGTTGTATCTGTGGAGAGGTCGGCTCCGATTGTCGTGCTGTGCCCTTGCAGTTTTGGATATATTGGACTTTTTGTTTTGCTTCACAAGGGTGCTTTATCCTGAGCAGTATTTGTATTTTCGGCTATTTTTTTAAACTTTGACCTTTTGACCTGACGTCATCACGTGCACGATCACGTCAGCTCCATGAACAGCCTGTCGGAATTGGGCTCGAGGATAATGTGCGAGCATTTCCAGCAGCTGCTCCAGCCTCCAGGTAAGGACTTTTTCTTCCACAAGCTGCAAGGGGTCTCCAGTAATGTTGCTGCTTGGTTCGTTGTTTATATATATTTTTTTATATTGAGAGCTGAGGAAATTTGGTTCAAGTTATGCTGTGGTTCATTCATTGTTTATTCAACTTACAGTGTGTGTGTCTCTGGGCGGGAACATTACAGGGAAGGCTGCTTGGTGTGTATGCAGCTATTACTTTTTTTTATATTGATTGGTATTCAGCTTGGTTCGTGAGCTGCAAGGGGTCTCCAGGAACATTGCTACTTGGTTCGTTGCTTATTATTTTTTTTATATTGATATTCAGCTTGGTTCATGAGCTGAGGGAATTTGATTCAAGTTGCTTTTATATTGATATTCAGCTCGGTTCATGAGCTGAGGGAATTTGGTAAAAATTACACTGTAGATATTTAGCTTGGTTCATGAACTGAGGGAATTTGGTTCAAGTTACGCTGTGGTTCCTTCAAATTACAGTGTGTCTCAGGGAACAATACAGGGAAGCTGTTTGGTGTGTATTATTTGTTTATATTCAGCTTGCAAGGGGTCTCAGGGAAATCTGCTTGGTGTTTATTATTTGTTCATATTCAGCTTGCAAGGGGTCTCCGGGAACATTGCTGCTTGGTTCACTGCTGCATCAAAATCACTTTTTTTCCATTTTATAAATGAGGGTGAATGAGGATGGTTTGTGCCTCCTGTGTTTAAGAACATAATTGGAAGGAGGTTAGGAAACACACTCAAACATTTTGTATAGTATGTTAAGGCTTTGTTAAAGTGTATGAAGTTAACAAGAGTATATGGGACACAGTGAGGCTGAGGGTTTTTCAGCTGTTAGAACCTTGGGACAAGGCATCAAGGTCTGTAACTACCATAAGCAGTCTGCCCACAACATCTTTTTTAGGGGGGGGGGGTTGTGCAGCAAGTGGTTTCAGTGTGCAGTGTTTGTCATTTGTATTGTTTACTATTGGAACTTTGGAGTGGTTATGAGGGATACTAGACTTAGGTCATATAAATTAAAAATGTATTTCATGTATTGTGCATAATAGCATATATTTAATATCATTAAGTAGTTGTGTAACCCTTGCACAAAACCCTGCAACTGGGACTGACCGTGTGTATGTGTATGTTGACATTATTGCATGTTTTACGTCTATGCATTATTTTGCCTCGTTTTTTTTTTTTTGCCCTTTTGCACTGAGGTTTGCAGTCAGTAATGCTGGACATTAGAGTTTCATATTACTAAGAAAGTGCACATTAATGGGAAACCATGAACTTGTATTGTAATTAACTTTAGAGTAATAGTGTAAAAAGTGTTTGCGTTTGTGTTTTGTCTGTTATTTCAAGGTTTGTCCCCAATTCTTGAGCAAAGAAGTCGCGAGCTGTGCGTAATTCATTTTATGTTTATTTTAGTGTGTCAGTTTTTTCACTCGGTAGTATTTCACATTCAGTTGGTAGAAGCTCTACTTTCAAAACATTTGGTTTAGTAATTGTTTGATAGTTTGTATTTTTATGGTACTAAATAATCTCTAGTGTACAGCAAGTAGATCATAACTGCCTGTTTTATTTTTCCATCTTTTTTGATCACTACCCCAGATTTCAATATATGTCTGTGTCATGGTGGTGGTTAGCATCCCCCCACAGATTCAAAACTACTCTGTTTGTGATACCTATGTGTATATACTCTCTCTCACCCTCAGGAAAGGTATTGCATTAGAACAAAACCCATTATTTATGGAACAATTAATATATTTTTTGGTGTTGAATCTGTTACATAGTAAGCCATCAGCCAAGTAAACTAGTAGAAGAATAACAGGAAAGTAAAAGGGAATGGTCTTTTAAATATTACCAGAATCAACAGAATTTACTGGAGAGACAGGGTCATCACCCAGAGACTGCTCATACTCTGGAACAAGCTTCCTATTTATGTCAAGTAGAGCGCCTCACTAGCCCTCTTCAAGAGAAATCTCAATGAGTGGATGAGTAACAGAAAGTTCACCCCAGGGATCACTACAGTGGCTCTACTAGATAGAGGTACTGGGAGCTAATGTCGGGCAGCATGTTGCCAGGGCACTTTTATGGGCTAGGCGTGTGAAGGCTCCAGGGCCATTAGTGTGTGTTCCTCTTAAAAACATATGATTTTCTGGCAAATCAGTGCCAACTGATTTCATTAAATAATGATAACCATAACCATTTAATTTCAGTCTTCCTATCTTTCGGGAAACACATGGTAACACAAAAAAAATATTCTAGCAACTTTCTAAGATTATACAAGTGATGTTTAAAATGTGTCCCTGGTTTTGGGCTTTTGTTCACCCCCCCCCCCAAATAAATTTTGGCTTTTTACAGATTTCTTGTGCTGCATAGTTCTTCAGGGGGAGAGAAGTTTAGTGCTGCTAATGCCAAGTCGGTTTGTGTTGTTAGTAGCACAACGGGTAGTATACTTGCTTTTTGTTCAGAAGGCTGTGGGTTCTACTCCCACAGTATGAAGATGGATTGCTGATACTATATTGTGTTGTACTTTTAAAGGGGGTGGATGCTGCAGTCCTGAGAATGTCCTCTTTGGTGGAGATACCTAATAACTACTATGAACCTGTTATCAGTTTGCCATCCATTCCCTATTGCAACATTACTAGCTTATCAGTTTTTTTAACGTAACATAGGCAATTTATTCTTCAACGGCAACAGACACTTCATTTGTAGATGACACAATGAAATATAAAATTGTTTGTAGCAGCAACCTCTTCATTAGTTACAGATCTCTTTAATGTGGAATTGTTTAAAGACTTGTCTTTTGCATTTTCTTTTAACGTGGGTTTCATTGCTGTTTCAATGAATGTGAGTTTTAAGGGCAGAGAAGTTTTAATGCTAAGTCTGTTTTTAATGTGAGACTACATTGCTTTGTTTAGCAGATGTATATTAAAATGTAAGATAAAAGTTTTAAATGAAATCCAAATAATCATTGTAGACATAAAGCAGTATGCACATTACAGTGTTTATGGTAAATGGGGTGAAATAGCCAAGTAATGGGACATTGGAATGGCTGCAGGAGGAGTGTTGTGCCCCATTCGATCATGATTTTGTGAGAGGGGAAGGGCGGCAAACTCCAAGACAGCCCTGTGTGGTACAAAGTCTAGCCATGCCACTGATCAGTAGGCCATGGAGAATGACTTTTGGAGGTCTTAGTAAACTATAACATTCTTTTGCTAAGATTAGAAAAGAAAGACAGATGACCAAATAACGAACCAGGGGAATATAAAGAAGGCCTTCTTCAAGGAAGGCTAGTATGGAATCTTTCAGACTATGTTTTAAATGAGAATGAACTCAATGTTTTACAGAAAGGACTCACATATACTCCTACAAGGTACTGTGATTTAACAGATGCTGTTTTTGATATGAAGTGTTTTACTAGAAATGTGATGCTGAAGTTGTTACATAATGAAGCTAATAATGTGACTAATACTAATATTAACATTTTTAGAAAACCTAGCTTGTATGTACCACAACTAAACCCTTTGTTGAATGCTTTTGAGCAACTTTGTATAGATGATTTTTTTATAAGATAGCTGCTGAGAGTTGAACAGGAACAAACATGGTTTCAACTTAAGCAAGAATAGCTGGCTTTAAAAAATCTGAAAAAGAATGAGGACATTGTTATAAGACCTGCCGACAAAGGCAGCCCTATTGTAGTGCTGAACACAGTTGCATACAACAGAATGATGCATGAAATGTTGAATGACAACACATTTTATGTGAAAATTAAAGTTTATCAAGTTAAACAGATGTCCAGCAAGATAGTCACTAAACTAAAAGAGTTATGGCAGAATGGGCTGATCAGTAAGGACATGTTAGATTATGTTATTGTTGAGCAACCTACCACCGGTCATACAGGGGTTACCACAAATTCATAAAAGTATAAAGTGTCCCCTATGCGTTCGATAGTATCTGTAAGGAATTGGAGTACAGAACCAGTCTCAATATACTTAGAGAATTTTTTGAGACCTAAGATAAACACCATACAGCATATATTAAGAGATACAGAACATTTTTTGGCAGATCTGTTTAAGTATACATGAGACACTGAAGTGATGCAGGAGATATATATATGGTATCCCTTGATATGGTGTCTTTATTCACAGTGATACCAAATGATGTAGTAATAGAGAGCATTTATACTTTTTTAAGGGAGATGTTCTTGGTTGATCCATGCACCATAGAGCAAGTGAGTCAGCTTTTAAGTATTGTGTTAGAGAACAATGTCTTTGTCTTTGGGGGAGATCATTATTGGCAGTCAAATGGCGTAGCTATGGGCACCTTGCGTGCCCATAGCTACGCCAATGCCGTAATGGCAATGTGGGAAACCAAGGTTATATTGAAGTGTCCCTATGCAGACAGAGTTTACTTTTTGAGGAGGTATGTTGATGACCTCTTCATTTTGTGGAGAGGGAACACTGAAGAACTGGAAGAGTTTGTACAATATATTAGCAATACCTAAAAAACACAAAGAATGGCTAGAGTAGTACAACCAAACAAATAAATAGAACCAAACTGTGCCTGCAGAGAAACAACTCCAAATGACTCAGAACTTGCATAGCAAAATTTAATTCATTGTGATTTTAATGTGTACAGGAAGTTAACATTGTGATTTTAATGTGTCAATTTTGAGTTTAATTGAATAATTAGGTATCATTATTTTATTAGTATGAAATGTATGTAAATGAAGTGATTTTATAGTTTGTTATTCTGAAGACGTTTTAATGAAAGCATTGAATAAAATTTTGCTACGCTATTTCTGAGGCATTTGGAGTCGTTTCTCTGCAGGCACAGTTTGGTTCTATTTATATATATATATATATATATATATATATATATATATATATATATATATATACACACACACACACACACATATATATATATATATATATATATATATATATATATATATATATTAAAAATACCTCTACATTTTTGAAGTTTACATACACATATTCTATGCAGATAGTTATTTTTTTTTAGTTAATTTTTTAGATATTAGTGTTGAGAAGAAAAATGATGGTACTGTGGTTACTCGCCTTTATAAGAAAGAATGCCATGTAAACCACTTATTGGCCAAAGATAGTATGCACCCCCCACACACATTGTTTGAAATGGTGTTCAGAACCAGTTCTATAGAGCTTCAAGACTGAATGTGACAGATGAAGATTTTGTCCATCAAGTTGAGCAAACCAGTAGTGATTTATTAAAAAGGGGCTATCATTTAAAAGACATACAGGATAGTTTCAAAGAAGTGAGTAGACAGAGATGTTTAAAGGCTAAACCATATTTTTCTAGGAGCAAAGACTCAAGAGAAGTACACAGTGAGGGACAGAAAGATAATATCAGAGAAAATAAACAGATTAGAATATCATTTTATTACTCTAAGGATGCATGGAAGTACAAGAATGTGATTGGAATATATTAAGACTAGATAAGACCTTCAACAACCTTATAGATGTTAAACCCAAGTATTCATTGAAGAATTATAAATCTTTGAAGAGACAGCTGTGTCAACCCAAGGTTGATGACAGGAAGCATGGCTGTATAAAGCCATTAATGGAAAAAGGCACAAAAAATGTGGTAGATGTAATTTTTGTAAATACATAGATAGTACTTTGAAGTTTGAGCATCCAGACCAGTTGAAAACGAATGAATTGGACATTAATTCTACCTGAGAAACAGAGCATTTAGTTTATTTGACTCATCGCACAGTGTGCCGTAATTTCTATGTGTGGAAGACAGACAGATCTCTGAAGGAAAGAATACGAGAACATATTTATGCCAGCCATAAAAATAACAAAGAAAATGCTCTGGGTAGACATATTATTAATAATGATATGGAACATGCCTTTAAATTTTTAGTGATAGGAAGAACATATGAGAGCATAAGAGGGGGCACATACAGAACATCACTGAAGAGCTTGAGGCTAAGTGGATAGTAAGACTAAGGGCTGATAGAGGTCATGGACTAAATGAATATATACCCCTGTGCCCTAAATTAAAGTCTAGGGAGCTCTTTAGGTAAGATGTGTTGTGAGGCTGTATGAAAAATTGACTTCTTGCTATAGGCTTGTATGTGTTTTGGAGAATATCAGGGGAGTATGTCAGTATGTGCAGATCTATGTTTTGTAAACTGTAATGTTATAGAAGCTTGAATTATAATGTAGATAACCTATAAAGAGGTTTTCAGAAATGTGTATATTTTGTTTCAGACTTTTAGTCCAGTTAATGACAAGTTTTTTTAGAAATGTGTATGCTGGTTTCAGACTTCGAGTCCAGTGAATGGCAAGTATTTTGTAGAATGTTGCTTAGAATGGAAGTGCCTGTTCATAAAAATACCACACTTTTTGTTATAGGTTTGTATGTGTTTTGGTGAACACAGGTGGAGAATGTTAATATGTGCAGATCTGTGCCTGTGTCTGTTAACTGAAATGTTCCAGAAGTTTTGAACTATAATGTAGATATTTTATAAACAGATTTTTAGAAGTGGATATATTTGTTTCAGACCTCTAGTTCACTCAATGGCAAGTACCTTACAGAATGTTGCATTAAAATGTGAAGTGTTTGTTCACTAGAACAATGTAGTGGTTGGTTTTAATCATGTATTATAGGAGGGTATGTATTTAAACTAAGAGCTGTTTTTAAAATGCATTAGACATCCGAAGAAGTGGGGTTACCCATGGAAGCGCTTGTGTCGAAAAAAGATTTTTATACTGGCTTTTAAAGCCATTCTCGAGTCCTGGTGTTTTGCCTTTTACTCAAGATAAGAATATTGCCTACCATTAAATGATCTACATTTACCACAAAACCCACATACTCCAAGTCACCAAAAACAAAATCCTAAGGTTTTTCATCTTTTCCCTTCCCAGTGAACATTGTTACACATTTCAAACAAAAATGGTTACCATTTACTACAGGGCCTGGGGCCATATGTCTTTTCTTCAGTGTGTGTTTGAAAGTTGGTATCCCACAATATCACTAGAGTGGGCGGGGTTACATAATTATGTCTGCAAATGTTATGCTAAAAATCATATAGATTTGTACCTATCTTTCATTGCCCTTTGTCCAGAATTTTGATGTTTCCAGGTCGAGAGGTATGGCTGGCTGTAATATAAATTGAATTGCAACTATTTATTTTTTATGCATTGATAAAGAGCCTGGCTCGTAAGCTTTGCTATTATACTGCTGTTGCCTTATTGCTCTTTATAAATAGTATGACAGTGTGTTCCTGTTTTTTTACTAGTGTGGATTCTTCTTTCTTGTGGAACACTTCAGCATCTGGATGTGATTCTACTTTTCTCTGACCATGTATCTCCTCCTCACAGACAGGATCAGCACTAGGAATCCTTCCATCTGCTGTAGTGTGTACAGTTAGGTCACATAGAAATGTATGAAAAATGGAATGTCTGGCTTATTTTCTGTGTCCTTGACCAAAGGCAGGACCAGCAGAAGAAATCATGCCAACTGTTGTAATGCATGCAGTTAAATCACTCAGTGATATGTTAAAAGCAGACTTTGTGGCACATTTATTTACTTAATATTTACCATTTGTTAATTGGATAAGTGCACTGTCTGTAAACATTTTTCAGACAGGACCTGGTTCACTTACAACTGAAAAAAGAACAGCACAGAGGTAAAATTCACATAATTTTGATATCAGTTTTGACATTGCATGTTAAGAATTACTGAATATATCTAACTATATATATATATATATATATATATATATATATATATATATATATGTATGTATACATGCACACTTACATACACACACACATACTGAATCTAGTATTTATTTTTGGACTAAGTGCATGCATTTGCAGACAGTACTATGGTCATAAGTGTTGTCAAACATTTTACAATTTTATAGTTATTTTTCTTATTTAAGAAAATGAATTATATGCATATATGTAATATGAGTAATGCTCTATCAAACTAACTATACAGATTTGCAGACAGTAACATGGTCATAAGCATAGTCAAAGATAGATATCTAGATCATGCTGGATAAGAGCTACATAAGCATAGTCAAAGATGGCTATCTAGTCCATGCTGGATAAGAGCTACATAAACATAGTCAAAGATGGATATCTAATCCATGCTGGATAGGAGCTACATAAACATAGTCAAAGATGGCTATCTAGTCCATGCTGGATAGGGGCTACATAAACATAGTCAAAGATGGCTATCTAGTCCATGCTGGATAGGGGCTACATAAACATAGTCAAAGATGGCTATCTAGTCCATGCTGGGTAAGAACTACATAAGCAAACTCAAAGATGGATATCTAGTCCATGCTGGGTAAGAACTACATAAGCATAGTCAAAGATGGATATCTAGTCCATGCTGGATAAGAGCTACATAAGCATAGTCAAAGATGGATATCTAGTCCATGCTGGGTAAGAGCTACATAAGCAAACTCAAAGATGGATATCTAGTCCATGCTGGGTAAGAACTACATAAGCATAGTCAAAGATGGATATCTAGTCCATGCTGGATAAGAGCTACATAAGCATAGTCAAAGATGGATATCTAGTCCATGCTGGGTAAGAACTACATAAGCATAGTCAAAGATGGATATCTAGTCCATGCTGGATAAGAGCTACATAAGCATAGTCAAAGATGGATATCTAGTCCATGCTGGGTAAGAACTACATAAGAATAGTCAAAGATGGATATCTAGTCCATGCTGGATAAGAGCTATGTAAGCATAGTCAAAGATGGATATCTAGTCCATGCTGGATAAGAGCTACATAAACATTCTCAAAGATGGATATCTAGTCCATGCTGGATAAGAACTACATAAACATAGTCAAAGATGGATATCTAGTCCATGCTGGATAAGAACTACATAAACATTCTCAAAGATGGATATCTAGTCCATGCTGGATAAGAGCTACATAAACATAGTCAAAGATGGATATCTAGTCCATGCTGGATAAGAGCTACATAAGCATACTCAAAGATGGATATCTAGTCCATGCTGGATATGAGCTACATAAACATACTCAAAGATGGATATCTAGTCCATGCTGGATTAGAGCTACATCAGCTTGGAACACCCTTATCAAGTGGTGGAAACTAAAGCAGCCCCCCTTACTGTCTCTAACCATGAACTGATAAAGGTCAAAATCAAGGGAGAAAGCAGAAAAAGGCTAGATAAACAATGGAGATTTCCCATATATGTACTAGATGAGAAAAAGAAGGAGGTTAAGATTATAAGAAAAGAGCTAGAAGTACTAGATGAGAAAGAGAAGGAGGTTAAGATTATAAGAAAAGAGCTAGAAGGAATGGAGAAGTGGATACAAGAGATTAGACCAAGATAAAATAGGAGGTCAGGAGGGAGATACAGAAAAAATGGAGGAAGATGGAGAAACAGAGAAAATGGAATAAAACAAGGTATGGTGCAGGAATTATTACAGATCTAGAAAGGGAAAAAGAGAGGCAATAT
Organism: Protopterus annectens; assembly: GCF_019279795.1. Lineage (NCBI taxonomy): Eukaryota > Metazoa > Chordata > Ceratodontiformes > Protopteridae > Protopterus > Protopterus annectens. The sequence goes on from NC_056744.1 coordinate 1,765,657,918, forward strand.
TAGTAGGAATAGTAGATGGTAGGAAATTAAGCAACAAATTGAATAGTGGGAGGATGAGAAAATATGGGCAAAGAAAACAGTGACTACAGATCTGCATTTCAACAGCAGTCCAGGGACAACAAATCCTTTAGGAGCAAGGTTAAGGTTGGAAGTACCAGATTAGGAAAAAGACAGGGGAAATAGCAGTGAAACTTGAGGAGATATCAGATGAATTTAAATAACACTACCTACAAATGCACAGTGAGGGTGATAAGGAATAAGAACAAAGAAACTAAAATGAATGGAATGGGAGTAGCTGACCAAGTTAAAATAGCTGAACCCGATAAGGAAATACTCACAGCAGAAATGGGCATGGATGATAAAGGGGAAGTCACCAAGATGTGATGGTCTACCAAATGAAGTTTGGGAAAGGAAAAAGGAAGAAGTAACAGAAAACTGAGAGAACTTATTTCATTAGGTCCTGGGGAGTTCACTCTAGATCATGGAAGGAGGCCATCATTTTGGTAATATATAAAGAAGCACATAAACCCATCTTCTTCCCTCCCCATTTCAATACTAAACCACAATTATAAGTGCTTCAAGTTGATACAAGCACATAGATTGAGGAGATTACTCTCACAACTGACACACATGGATCAAACTGGATTTGTATGGGGGGGGGTGACAAGATAATTTAAGACCCTGTTAATGAATCTTTGTTATGATCAGGCTGAAGACAGAGAAAGCATGTGGCACAGTAAACTGGATATATATGTTAGAAGCAGCTGACAGATGAAAATTACCACAGATTTGTATAAAGAATGGTAGGGGCTGTGCATCAAGGGATGACAGCACAGGTCAAAATCAGAGCTAGGTTCTCCAAGGAGATAAGAGTGCAGAGAGGGATGAGACAGAGCTGTCCTTTATCACCGCTACTCTTTAAATTGGACATCAAATCCTTGGAAATAATTATAAGGAAGTTATTGACTTTAACAAAACAGCAAGAAGATTTGGACAAATTATGAATAATTTTAAGGGGATTGGGAAGAAGTCAAGATATAGAAAAAAATAGAGACAAAACTGAAGTAATATTAATAGGTAAAGACTGGGCTGAGGAGAAGGCAGGAAAGACCAGGGAAATGTAGGGGAATGAAATTAGGATATGACTAGGGAAAATGACTGCTGACACACTGCAAACTACCTATGAGAAAATATTAGAAACAGATACAGGAATGGGACACAATGAAATCAGACATTGAACAAAGAGCACACATGCTACAAATGATAATAATGCCACCGTTTATATATGTAAGGCAAGTTTTTCGGAAATGACCAAGGTTAAAGCTTTTGAGAAAAGTGAAACAAAAGATGAGAGAATATTTGTGGGATGGAGAACGACCAAGTGTAGCATGGGAATAAGTCACAGCATCAGTGCTGATGGGGGGCTCATGAGTGCCGATGTACAGGAAAGTCTGAAGTCATGTTTGCTAGCAAATATATTAAGGATAATAGACAGAAAATATGATGCAGACTGGAAGAGGATGATAACAGAGAAGGAATGTACAAGCTAAAGGGGGAGATCTAATAGACATATTTCTAACTAAATAGAATGGGGATCTGGCTTTAGAATGGACCACACAGCCCAAAAGTTCTCTTTCTCTAACGCAACCATATCTTACAGAAGAAGTGGACAGAAAGGCGTACATATATAAAAGGTAGTAGGTAGGATAGGGAGTCATAAATATCCTGCAGAGGAGTCAGGCAAAACTACAGAAGATTAGATATTGGTCTTAATTGAAGATCTGAAATCCTGGCAGGTAGTAAGGGATAAATTTCAGTTACCAGAATGATTGCAATTGGGGTATCAAGGAATAAAGACAAGATATGTGGTTCATACAAACCTTTGAACATGATGAAAGTAGATGACAAAATAGAAGGTAGGCTAACATAAGGAGGGGTGAGATTAGGAAGAAAATGGCCGGAAAACAGCAGGAAGGAAGATGTCATAAAATTTAAGAGAAACCCGGACACAGGATACAAACATTCAGTTACTGGAAGGAAAATGGAAAAAGGCACAAACACTTCATAAATGCATTACTGAAGCTCAGAGATTCAGGGTATTTGCATGTAAATGCCTTCTTAAGTACTTTTATACCCTAATTAGAATAGCCAGTGTAGTTACAGTGGTTGCAGAGATATGCTGGAGTTGCAGAGATGGGCAAAGAACTTTGTCTCATGTATTCTGGGAGAGCAAGGAGTTAAAAAGGTATAAAAAGGAGGTACAGGAGATCATGGGAAATAAACTACCAGCCTTGGGGTGCAAAGAAATCACTGCAAAACTGTTCTTATTAGGATGTGAAATATGGATAAAACAACAGGTGGAGGGCAAAAAAGTAATAGGATTTATAATGACAGTTGGCAAGAAAGCAATAACAAGGAGCTAGAAGTGTAAGGAGCATCCCAGGGGAAGGGGGTAGAACAAATAATGAAACCGATTGAAAAAGGGAGAAATAAGGGTGATTTGACACAAAAGGACCTGTATCCAGTCAGACTTTGCCAGTAAACAAATGTAAAATAATAATAAATAATAACAATAAAAGACAGAGAAATTAATAAGGAGAAGAAGGTAAATATAAGGGATGGGCTAAGAAGGAAGGAAGCAGAAAGAAGGAATAATTGTCAACTCTAAGAGATAATGTGATCAGATAAAGGAAATCAACCCAGCAGAAAATGATAAACAGAACAGGGAGTACAAATCTAGAGTATGTACATACTGTAGATATGTTGTATATCATTAAAATGAAAACAGCACAAAGAAAGATAAAAACAAAGATGAGCAGGAACAATGAATTTCTAAACAAAGATGATATACCAAGAAGTCTTCTCAGCCAGATAAGCAATGTAAGTAAAAGTTAACAAGAATCACAGATCTAGATAACTTTTTGATATAATGATGATTGAGGGATTAAAAAAGCAGTGTTGAAAATGGATATTTCTGGTTCTAGGTTGAGCCCTCTGTGCAAAGAGAGTAAAAGAATGGTGGAGTGAGTTTCTCTTTATACTGATTGCCAATACAGGGGCCAAAAAGAATGGGAAAGCAAATAAGTGTGACACCATAAATGTAGATTGAACATTTAAGTTTTTTTTTAAACATCTTTATTGAATTTTCATGTGTCACATAGGCAAATTTACATTTATATAAAAGCAATCAAACTGTAGCAACAAGCTCATATTAACAAACATTATACTTCATATATATTGCTGTATTATATGATATATGAAATACTTATGTTAAGTCCATGTGTCACTACTAAGACGTTGGGAGAAAAAAGCATGACAAAAACATTTTATTTATTTATTTGTTTGTTTGTTTATTTATCTATACTTTTTTGACTGTGTGAGTCCCTCTAGGGCAATCAGGGGGTGGGAGAGCTGAGGCAGTGTTCATACTGAGTGGGGGAGATCTAGCTAGGACACTGGAGAACTTACCCTACCCTATTTTTTGATAAGTGCCATGGGATCTCTTCATCTAATTACACTCCTTAAGTAAAGCAGTCACTTGTTTGCTTCCATCAGTTATGTTTTTTTAAATGTTTTTTTGAAAGATTTTAGATTTTGTTAAATCCCTCGTTTATTCTGGGAGATTGCTCCAGGCAGCTGGAGTTATTTTTATCAGTGCCAGTGAAAATGTGGGTGTATGTAAAGTAGTGCTGGTGGGATTCCTGAAAGAGTAGGGATTAGTCTTTATTTATATGCTCTATGTCTTTTTGCATATGATGAAGTCACTACTGCAGTAACACTCAAACAGGTGTCATGATTTTATAATGTACTTAAGACTGTGCAGCACAGTATCTGCTTCCTTATCTACAACAGCTGGTAAAAAATGATATTTACTGTTCTGTGTGGTGATGCTTGGCTGTTGTTTCTTTTCTGGTAGTAGTACTTTCCTGTTACAGTAGTTCATTGGGACGTAGGTCCTCATTGTTTTTGTGCACATCATCTTATCGAGGGATAACTTAGGAATACGTGTTAATAATAGCTGGTTGACATGACTGTAACATTTTGAGTGAGAATCAGAATGACACAGTAAAATGTGCTCTTTTAAAATTGCTTATCCTTCTTGGACATGCATGTCAACAAGGTGTAAGGATGAAGTATTTAATGGTAAGTGCATCCTGAGGAAGTTTGACATAACCAGCTGTTGCCAATAAGCAAGGGTAGAAACCAGTGTTGTATCTTAATCAAAGGTTGTTAGTTACTGCCATATGGAACATAAAAACATAATATTAAACATTTAATTGTGTATATCAGTCATGGAAAACATTTCTAGCTTATATATGTTAGGACACAATGATGTTTGAGATTTATCAGCAACAACCCACTAACTTTCCATATTTCCTGTTTTGTTGCATCAATCTACTGAAATTTATTAAATATATTTACTGTTTCTGTGGATTACGTAAGCTTTGCATTTTAATATCACAATCCATTTCCTGTAACCCTAAAAATCTTAAGAAATAACAATTAACATTGTGTATCTGCAATGAAATATTTAGATATCATCACTGGTATCAAAATTCACTGGCCAAGCATTTGGTAGAGTAACATGGTGCATCTTCTATTCATGAAAATATACCCAAAATACTTGAAATATGACACAGTTTTCAGAGAACAGCATCTCTTGAGATTTGGCATGCAGAGAATACCATGTCACAGAGCCATATTGTACTTCACATGTTAGCACTATCTGCCACAGATCCATGAAGAACCACAAATTGTACACCACATGTTAGCACTATCTGCCACAGATTCATGAAGGATCCAAGAATGTGCACCACATATTAGGACTATGTGGCACAGATCCATAAAGTACCATAAATTATACTTCACACGTGTTAACACTAAGCGAGACAGATCCACAAACAGCATCCAATACGTTAACACCATGTGCCACTGATACATGAAGAACCCCAGAATGTGCACTACATATTAGCATTATGTGATACAGATCCTTGAAAGACCACAAACTGTACCCAGCATGTTAGCACTATGTGGTACAGATCCATGAAGAATCACAAATTGTGCACCAAATGTTAACACTGTGGCACGAACCCATGAAGGATCATGCAGCATAGCTATGAGCTAATTAATATCATGATGACTTCTACTGTATATATCCTGTTGACTTGTATTATTGGGTCATGTCATGCAATGTCTTGATCTTTGTTAGAATATTGTAGAAACAACATGCTCCCTCTGGATGTGCTTCAGCCTCCATAATTTCTTTATTCAGACCACTGTCTAGGAGGAATACATATCACATGGCATGCAACTTCCTGTAGCGAGGCATTAACATATTTAAAAGTATAAACTCCACGTACCACAGAATGGTAGTTAACTGCATAGTAATACCAAGAGCACATAATCAAGTGTCCAGATCCATGTCACTGTGCTGAGGGTCAGAACTAACACATAACCCTCAACTCTGGTTAAGTCCCAAAATCTAGAAACAAATCCCTAAACAAGACCCATTCACCCCTTTGCACATCAGTTTCTCATGTACACAATTTACGTATTATACCCACTGCAGTTATTGTTCAGTCCCTGTTACACATTAAACAGTACACATATCACCCAGTAAGTTACTCCGTGGACCCAGAAATAAAGTGTTTGTCCTACACACACACCCATCTATCAATCAGCCAGTGAGACTCTGACTGTAAGTATTTTCCTGTATTATCCCTTATCATTTTGAAGCCTTTTACCAAATACAGCACAGACAAAGAGTGCTATACCTGATCTCTTGTTTGGTACAATGTGTACATTTGTGGAATGAGTAATTTGTGAAATATTTAGAATTTTAACATCATTAGCATGTTACCAGGCTATCATATGGTACTTATTGGCATAGCTTCTGCATATCGTTGCACAATCATGACAACGACCTCCATTCTACACTGTAGACAAAACAGGGTAGGTGACAGCTACCATGACAGAATATTAGTAGCATAATGCTCCCTACAATCACACCTGCCTGTCTTGTTCTTGGCATGAAACACAGAAATTAATGTTATGCCATTTGAGTGACTCAGTGATGCAACAGTTAGCATTGTCACCTTACAGCAAGAGGTTCTCTGGTTTGCTTCTTGGCTGGGATGCCTTCTGGATGGAATCTGCATGTCCTCCCTGTGTTTGTGTGGGTTTCCCCAAGGTGCTCTGGTTTTCTTCCACATTCTAAAGACATGCATCTGGGAGTGTTTCTTCTCAGATCACTGCTGAAAATGGGCTCTGTCCTAGTCAGGCTTTCCTGGTAAGCAAATGTTAAATAAATAAATAAATAAATATACAAATTGCAACAGTCAGCTTTACAAACTACACAGTATGAGTGTTTTGGTATACTTCCAGCTCCTGCACTGCTGCTAACTTCAAGAACTGCATGAATCATCAGCTGGAGATTGTCACATACACCTACATCACTGATCATGCTGTTTACTGCCTCAACCCTGCAGAACAAACACTGTGAATTGTTGTGTCCCATTTAAGCCTACAGTGTAATAAACAGACACTACATAAAGCACTAATGTTTCAAAGTAACTTAAGGCAATGAATTTGGGGTAATAAGCAGTTAAAAAGCAAGAAAATGATTTACACTGAACTAGTAATGCAAAGGTTACTTTACTTTTTCATTTTAAAAACTTTTTCTCACATTTAAGTGTGCTTTCATTCTGGGTTTCATACATTTGCTATGTGGTCTTCTAGCAATATGGGATGTAACACCTCATGTACTGATTGCTAGGAGATGTGAAATAGTTAAAAATCATACTCCCCCACTGAGGTTTGCTACTGTAGAGTGAGTGTATATACCACAAGGGGGACATTTGGCCAGAGAACCAGCGACTTCCACAACCCTTTTCAACAGGTGCCATGGGATCTTTTACATTCACTTGAGCTATCTCCTACTCAAGCAGATTGGACCTTCGTTTAACAATTCATCCAAAGGCTAAGACACTCAAGAGTGGAACAATCAAATTGTGCTTCACTGCAGTGTCAACAATCCATCCACCTAGTAAGGGAATATAACCCACAACTTACTGCACCAAAGGTGAGTGTGCTTCCTGTTGTGTCACTGTCATACAGGCAATGAGCTCCACTTCAAGTGTTTAATAATTGTTACTTATAATTAAGCTGAAATAATTGTATGCTACTATCTATGATGCTTTTAGCAATATATATCCACACAGGAAGACATCAGCAACATGGCTGAAAATAAACTATAGTAAAGTGCTATCTGTTGACGCACTTTCTTTTCAATGTTTCCTCTTTTTGGATGTCCCAGAGCAGCATAATTTACAAACAAGTTAGCGCTGTTGCTGTTAATGTGGGGGTACGATGAGTACATTAGTTTTGTAGAGCTTTTTGAGATCTTCTCAGTGCAACTTTTGCTTGTGCTGATTTATGGGGAAATGAAGCCTTCTGCTACAAAGTGAATTTATTTTTCCTGATTGTCACCTTTTGTGGCAACAAAGAATGAACTTAGTAGAGAGCATTTAAGGAGCAGAAATACAAAATAGTGCATCACTAAGCCACACACATAATTATTAATTCAAGATGAACCATTGGTTAAGGCATTTAATATTTGCAAATAAACAGCAAATAGATGACTTTGAAGGTAGGAGTGACTTTCACCTGTGTATGGCTCCTAGCTGCCACCAGCTTGCACTAGTGAATCAAATGGCCATTTGTGACACCCGTGCCCTGGCCCTGCAATCAATGAGCCTCAATCCTCACTTCTAACACCAGCAAGGGGCATCTCATATAGGAGGAAAGGATAACAAATACACACAGTAAAGTGCAATTTCCCCTTAAGAGCATACAGAGATCACTGTCAGTCCAGGGCTGGTCTCTCCCTTGCTCTCCAGGTCCCCAGTAAGAGTCCCCACTGGCACAGTTATAGGGTCCAGATCTCAGCCTAGCACACAAGCTAAAACCTCCAGCACCCTCTGTGTCCAACTAGTGCTTCGTGTCCCTGCCCAAGCAGCTGATACACACACACACTTTGAGATGAGTTTATACAACCACACAGACACTCCTGAGGAAGGTTGGCACAGGCTCTCCAGCTGTTCCCCTTTTTCCCAGACTATATGGTAGAAATCACTGCCACCACCCAGCTAATATTTATCAGCTACCTAAAGGCCCTTAAAAGAGTGTCCAATTATTACTTGTGCAATATTATTATCCAGTTGGTAGTATAAATAACAGTCAAGGCTTATTAGAGTGACTTGGTACAGGATCCCTATATACATACAATGTACTCTTAGAGCTTAACTTATCTCTACACAAAACAGCCACAGTTGAAACGTTTTAAAATATTTAATAATAAATAATAAAAACACAAAACAATACTTCTTACTACACAGTGCTAGTCAAGAGTTCAGAGATCACAGAGAAATACTTAAAATAATTCAGTAGTACAGTTCTGACATCACAAAAAACACTTAGTCTAATCCTTCTAATTTCTTGCTATTTCTAAGAGAAAACACACTTCTAAAATAACGTACATATAGAACACAGGCAGAGTGCTGATGAGTTGGATGGTCAAGACAAAAATGCTTAAAGCTCTCTGACTCAATCTGTTTTTAAAATCACATTCCTGGTTCCCATTACATCATTATTCACACTGCCCTGGGTTCCCAGGCTAACAGAAACTACATTTACATTCTTAACATCTCCTTGTGTTATCTTGCAGCTGATCAGGAAGCAGAATAATACATTTGCATGTTTAACTCTAGCAATTTAACTCTTGGTTAAAACAATAGAAAGAATGTCTTCATGTAGACTGGCCAGAGACGACTTTAGATCAAAGGGTCACAACATGCTTTACTGGGTCAGCAGAGAGCACTGTTGTGACATTTTTTGCAGTTCCACATCTAACAACAGTTTTTTTTCCATTTAAGACAACAAGCCTGTGGTTCACATTAATATTTACAGATGGCAAAATTATCTCCAAAATTGTATATCGCTAGGCTGGCAGCCTTCACACCCTTAAGGAAAGGTCCAGCTTTCTGGAACCTGCAAAGTAGCCCTGCCACTGACGGAAGGCCACATACATCTACAGGTAATGCTGTCTTAAGTACACAAGCACATGAATATGAATATATTATATATATATATATATATATATATATATATATATATATATATATATATATATATATATATATATTTTTTTTTTTTTTGTAATGTTTCAAAATTTCAAGCCACCACAATGGGAAATTGCCTCTGAGTAGATGATATGCCACAGAGTATAGCTGGAGTTTTTTTAGATGGTCAGCATAGGGCATCTGCTTTAGTCCTGTGATTCTTTTAGTAAGGTATTTCTGCGGCCTTTCCAGTGGTTGCAGATGTTTTATGAGGTACATACCAAATGAGGCGTTGTACTCTATAATGGGTCTAATAAGGGATGAGTACAGTGGGACAATGACCTCCTTTTTTCTGGATGAAAAGCCCTTAGTGATGAGGTGTGCCACATAGAAGGATTTCCTGACTGTTGTGGTGATGGGGTTGTTGAAGGTGAGATCACTGTCCACCTGTGTCTCTAAGTCTCTTATCACACTTTCGGTGTTTAGTGTATTTCCACCTATGTGGTAATTAATGGGTACATGTTTTTTCCCAAAGGGGATAACTATACATTTCTTGGAATTAAGCTTGAGACGCTTGAGCATCTAAAAAAACTCCAACTATACTCTGTGGCATATCGTCTACTCAGAGGCAATCTCTGCTTAACATACAAGGCCATGTCAAACCCTGAGCTGTTGGGCATGCTCCACTTAAAGAAATCCCAATCCCTCAGAGCCACATGCTCCTCGTCATCACAATGAACAAAACATGCTGGAGGGATAGGTTCCTGACACAGAGACTCCCCATACTCTAGAATAGACTGCCCATACATGTCAAGCAGAGCGCTTCCTTGGCCCTCTTCAAAAGGAACCTTGATGATTGGATGGGAGATAGGAAATTCACCCCAGGGATCATGTCAGTTGCCCTGCTAGACAGGGGTCCAGAGAAGTAAATATTGTGGGAAGAAATATCCAGGGAATTGTTATGGCTAGGCTTGCATAGGCCCTAGAGCCGATAGCCTATTATCAACCTATGATCCTATGGCTCTGGCACCAAGCATCTGTTTATGTAAGGCCCTTTTGTAGAAAATCCACATCATTTGGGGATTCAATAATGGCTCTCAGTTTGCAGTCATCTGCAAACTTTGTTAGCCAGAGTCCCTTAGTGTTGGCCTGTACTTCAGAGAAGTAGATGCCAAACAAGAGCGGTCCCAGGACTGAGCCCTGAGGTACTCCACTTGTCACTTGTCTGGAGCTGGATTTGGAGTCTGCTACTTTTACAGTCCGGGTTCTATCCGTAAGCCAGTTGTCAACCCATCAAGTGACGTAGGGATTTATGCCCAACTTAGTAAGTTTATCTATGATTCCAGAGTGGGGGTTGGTGTCAAAGGCCTTGGCAAGGTCCAGATAGGCTGTGTGGACAGCCTTACCCTCATCCACAGCTCTGGAGACTGATTTGAAGAAGTCAATCAGGTTCATGAGACATGATCAGCCCTTCACGAAACCAAACTGGGTGGGGTCCAGTGTTTGAAGGTTGCCAATGTCTTTGTTTATAAGTTCCATGATAATGCGTTCCATGCTCTTGCAGATCAGGCTCATCAGACTGATGGGACAGTAGCTCCCAGGATCCAAGATGGATCCCCCCTTGTGGACTGGGATAACTGTAGCTGTGCACCACTCAGTGGGCACGAAGCCTAAAGTGAGGCTATGATTAAACATGACACTTAGGTGAGGTGCCAGTTCATTTTGTAGTTCATGTAGTACACAGCCCAGGATGTCATCTGGTCCCATGGATGCTGTATTCTTAGCTCTGGAGAGTGCAGTTTCTACCTGTGTGGCCATGATTACCGGAATTTGGCAATCATTTGGTATTGAGATGGGCCCTTTAGGGGGTGAGAGGGGGGTGAAGTTGGCACTAAATCAATCTGCCAGGATATTGGCAATATTCTTGGGATCAGTATATTTAATGCCATTCTGTTGTAGCTCAGAGCATATCTGAGCATTGCCATTTAGATTCTTGACATAACTATAGAATGCCTTGTGGTTGTCTTTGTAATCTTTGGCAATTTTATTTTTGTACCTAGCTTTGGAGAATTTTATGAGGGATCTCAGCTTCTTACTGAGGCTGGTAAGGCAGTTTTTTGCATCCTGGGATGTTTCTCTTTTCTGCAACAGTTTCTTTTTTCTGTTGTATAGTTTGTTTATAGCAGGGTACCACCAGATTGGCTTCCTTTTTTTGGAGGAGAGCGTCTTGGTTCTATTTGGGATGGCATGATTCATGCATGAGTGGATGTGCTCGTACAGTGCCTTAGTGTAGGATTCAGCAGTTGAACTTTCAGCTCCCATTTGCATTGGTGTCATGAAGTTTGTCACTTCAGACTTGAGTAGCATGAAGTTGGCTTTGGAGAAGTTTTTTATGGAGGTTTCCTTACTGGGGGTGGGGGTGGGATGTGGATGTAAAGGGTGATTTGCTTATGGTCAGACCTGACCAATGAAGGGGTGACCACTGGTATGGAGCATCTATCTCCCATGTTGGTAATGACCAGGTCTAGGATATTGAAGCCCCTGGTGGGACAATGGATTAGTTGATCCAGGGCATTGGAATTTATGAATTCCAAGAACCGTTGGGAAAAGGTGTTGGTACCAGAGTAGTTTTCCCAGTTATTGGCAGGGCAGTTGAAATCACCCAGTATTAGGGTGTTTGGTTGTATCTTAATATTTCCCAGTATGTTTAGAAAGGTGTAGTGAGAATCTTGGGGCATAGTGGGGGAGCTGTAGCAAGCTACAGTTTGGACTGCAGTCTTACCTAGTGTTAGTTGCACCTGGAGAATTTTAGATGCATTGTATTGGGCAACTAGCCTGGATGTGGGAATATCCTTGGTGAATATGGAAACTCCTCCACCTTTAGTGTTTCATTCTTGGTTTGGTGGCCGAAAAGTGTGGTAAGAGTTGTAGCCTGGTATTTCAGGGGTGCTCTCTGGAGCCTTGAATCAGGTCTCAGTTACTGCACAGATATTAATATAGTTACTGCACAGATATTAATGTTCCCTATTTTTAGGAGTGCCTCGAGAGAGTGCATTTTGAGGTTTAGACTTCTAGCATTGAGTAGCATTACCTTCAGATTTTGCATGCTTGTATCTGTTGTGGTGGTGGTTTTGTCCTTTGAACCTTGCCTAAATAAAGCACTATTGGGGTGGCAAGAACTTGGGCTAACGAACTGGTGATCAGAAATTCAGCTCCAGTATGACTCCTATGTCTCTGATGGACACAGAAAGTCAATAAATCATCTGCTATAAAACAAATATAAATTAAATTTGTGGGTCAATTTTGGGTTGCATGGCTAGGCTTTTAAGAGCTCCAATGGTTGTTTGCCTTGTATATACCTATGCATATAATCATGTGCACTGCACTGTACTGTACTGTACTTACTTATTTACTGTTGATTGCTCACATTTATCATACTTTTCTCTCTGTTATTGTTAAATATTCAAGACTGTTAGCCATGTCTGTAGCATATAAAATGCAAAATAAGATATTTATTTAGTTCAATAGCTATACTTAGGTGTTGTCAATGTTCTAGATTTTTAATTTCTTTTCTTTTTTGGTTTAATGGTTATGACTACCTACTCATTTTCTGTAGTGTGCGCCTTTGTCCTCTAACCATTAACTGATAGTTGGTGTAATGTTTTTTTTATATACACTTACAGTAGATATAAAAAGTGTACACACCCCTGTTAAAATGTCAGGTTTTTGTGATGTAAAAAATGAGACCACAATAAATCATTTCACAACTTTTCCCACCTTCAATGTGACCTATAATCTGTACAATTCAATTGAAAAACAAATCTGTCAGGGAAAAAATATAAAAAATAAAAAATATACAATAAGCTGGTTGCATAAGTGTGCACAATCTTAAACTAATACTTTGTTGAAGCACCTTTTGATTTAATTACAGCATTCAATGTTCTTGGGTAGGAGTCTATCAGCATGGCACATCTTGACCTGGCAATATTTGCCCACTCTTCCTTGCAAAATCACTCCAAATCGGTCAGATTGCAAGGGCATCTGTTGTGCACAGCCCTCTTCAGGTCACCCCACAGATTTTCTATTGGATTTAGGTCTGGGCTCTGGCTGGGCCATTCCAAAACTTTAATGTTCTTCTGGTGAAGCCATTCTTTTTTTTTTATTTGGATGTATGCTTGGGGTCATTGTTGTGTTGAAAGGTGAAATTCCTCTTCATCTTCAGCTTTCTAGCAGACCCCTGAAGGTTTTGGGCCAAAAGTGACTGGTATTTGGAACTGTTCATAATTCTCTCCACCTTGACTAAATCCCCAGTTCCAGCTGAAGAAAAGCAACCCTAAAGCATGAAACTGCCGCCACCACCACGCTTCTTCTGGTGATGCGAAGTGTTGTTTTTGCTACAAACGTACCTTTTGGAATTGTGGCCAAAAAGTTCAACCTTGGTCTCATCAGACCATAACACATTTTCCCACATGCTTTGGGGAGACTTGATGTATTGTTTTGCAAATTTTAGCCGGGCCTGGATGTTTTTCTGTGTAAGAAAAGGCTTCTGTCTTGCAACCCTACTCCATAGGCCAGACATATGGTGAATACAGGAGATTGTTGTCACATATAGTACACAACCAGTACTTGCCAGAAATTCCTGCAGCTCCTTCACTGTTGCTGTAGGCCTCCTGGCAGCCTCCCCTGACCAGTTTTTGTCTTGTCTTTTCATCAATTTTGGAGGGATGTCCAGTTCTTTGCAATGTCACTGTTGTCCCATATTTTCTCCACTTTTTGATGACTGTCTTCACTGTGTTCCATGGTATATTCAATACTGTGGAATTTTTTTTGTACCCTTCTCCTGACTGATACCTTTCAACAATGAGATCTCTTTGATGCTTTGCAAGCTCTCTGTGAACCATGGCTTTTGCTGTAGCAGGCTACTGAGTAAATGTCAGGAAAATCCTACTAGAACAGCTGAACTTTATTTGGGGTTAATCAGAGTCTCTTTAATTGATGGCAGGTGTGTACCCAAGAAGACTAAATGCTGTAATTAAAGCAAAAGGTGCTTCAACAAAGTATTAGTTTACGGGTGTGCATACTTAAGCAACCAGCATATTGTACGATTTTTTTTTTTTTTATATTTTTTCTCCTAACAGATTTGTTTGTTTCTCAATTGAATTGTACAGGATATAGGTCGCATTAAAGGTGGGAAAAGTTTTGAAATTATTTATTTTATTGTGGTCTAATTTTCTTATATCACAAAAACCTGGCATTTTAACAGGGGTGTGTACACTTTTTATATTCATTGTATACTCCTCTTTCTTACTGTAACCTGTTTGAAAATTAATGTATGTATTTTGTGTGGTGCTTTTCTCCTTGGGCGTCCTGTGAAAAAAGGCTTTGGGCCAACTTGGACCATCCAGGTAAACAAATGCTAGTTACTAATGATGATGGTGATCATCATCATCATCATCGAAAGTTCTGATAACATTTCTGAAATTCAACAACTTGTGAATAAACATGTAGGAAATAATTGTATCAAGTATAAAGGAGGAGAGTGCCAACATGGTGAGTGAGCAAGAGCAGGGGAAGAGCATAAAGCAATGACTGTAAAACCAAAAAATGTGACTACAGAAAGAGGTTGTTATAGTGCAAACTGTGCATGAGGGAATAAGACAACAAAAGGAAAAGGTAAATTAAAACATTGAAAAAGAGGGTTTAATGGGGAGGCATAATCTGAATATCATATCTGTACATGTTAACAGCTTAAAAAATATTTGACACAATGTTATTTTACACCAGTGTAAGGGAAGTGTAAATAAGATACGTTGTTTGCTAGATGTTTTTTTTTAATATCTGGAACAGTTTAAGTTACATGGGGACAGGCAGTATAATCGTTAGGCAGGAACAAATATTCAAGGGTAGGAATTCTGATAAAAAAGGAATAAATAGTAAAACTAACAGATGTCACAGTTATGATACCCGTATTTGGGTCTATATTACATTATCGAATACTAATGTATTCGAAAATGTAATAGTTGACCCATAAATATCGAAGTCGTAAAGCATCAAACATTTACAAAAAATACAAAAACCTACCCAAGCAAACCATTTAAACACTGCTGCGCCCCCACTACTTAAATATATCAACTCCGAGATCGACATGCAGGGCAGACAATGGAAAACTTCCATTTCCGCACTGTACGGAGATCTCCACTTAAATGTTCGAAGTTTTACGACTTCGATATTTATGGGTCGACTACTACATTTTTGAATACATTAGTATTCGATAATGTAATATAGACTCCTGTATTTATGGGTTATGCGTAGTGCTATCATAAGCCTTCGAGACTGACTGAAATATGGGCATATTCTAGAATGAATGAATGAATGAAAAAATAATTACTTGATTCCATTTATACATTCAGCTACATTAGAAATGTATGTAATGTGAGTGGGGGGATCTTAACTGAAACTTATGAAAGACAGAGGGAATGATCTGCATGGATGGAAGGGTGGGTACATGGATAGCATACTTGTTTATCTTAGAGCAAACTAGATTAGAGGGATTGCATGGAATGCATCAGTGATTACCAGAGTTTATCATATACCAATGTGTATGGCCCAAAAACATTACAGAACAGTGTATGCAGTGACGAGTTTTGTGAAATCCCATTTCTGGCGTTCTGTACTAAAGTTGTATAAATGATCTGTAAGGGTACATGGGACTGCCATGTTAAATAAACAATCAGGGGAAGTGTGTGTATTGAATAGGGGCATGCAGATGAATTGTAGGAATGAACACAAGGAAAGAGGACAGATGAAACATCACAATGTACAGCAGATGAGGGCATGTAAACGGAAGACAGTTGTAGCAGGAACACTAATCACATATTGGCATGGTAGAGTACAGACTGCACAGTGAAAATGTATATTATGTGACTGTCAGACAAAGTGCCATAACAATGGAAAAGATGTCTGTGTGATATAAACATACTAACATGAACAATGGAGAGGACATCTATCAGGGATGTTATATACAATAGGGGTTGGGTACATATTGTGAAGCTGTGCAAACTGATTTGACTGAATATGACTGTAATGTAAGCACAGGTCTCCACCATGTGGGACACAGTTACAGGCTCATGGGCAACAGTAAACAGAAGCATGCACAATTATAGACAACATTAGAATAAGAAACACCTGTAATCCGGTGTCTCTGACATAACATATGTGATTCTGAGTGATCATAGATGGTTCTGCATGAACACACTTGTACACCTATTGTGACATGTCAGCAGTCTATGAGGGTAATCAAGCACACTGTGCTGACACTGTAACATCTGCTGAAGGTGTTAGGAGGGCCACTCCTATACCTGTATACAACATTATGATCAATATAGGCTAGTTGAGAGGTGTTATGCAACATTATGATCAATATAGGCTAGTTGAGTGGTGTGCATGGCAGATATATATATATGGCACAATCCATACTGTCATGAACATAACCCATGCCATCAATGTTGTCAAACAGCTATGTATGTACTGTGTGCATCATCAGAACAGGTATCACACATGCATCTGGTATAACACCTTACTGAAGGTTCCACATCATCAGACAGCAAAATACCTAGGTATGGCCAATAAGATGTGTGACAGTTCACTGTGGCAAAGGTGGTACATGTCAGTTACACATCACTGGAAGGTGTGTAGTGAGGTACATGAAGAAGGGTGCATTGCACTCATTGGTGGGATGAAGGCTATGACCTATGGAGGTATTATGGCCTTTGATGTGGATGTCCTGCACATACTAGTTGTGTTACATATAAGGAAGTACTCACCCCTTTTGCCACAAGCTGGTGATCATCCCACATACCATCTACCCCAGGACACAGGTCACATACCAGTTGGTCTGCTTATAGAGTTTATTATCCCTGGATTGTGTGTTTGTTTTGATAACATAAATCCTCCCATGTTTTTGTTTCATCTCTTGTGTTATCATGGCTGTGACAGCAATCTTTGGTGTGTGTTGATACTGTCTGTATTATACTTATATCACAGTTGGAGTTAATGATTGCCTGCAATATGTTGTCCTTCAGACAACTGTTTGGACACAGGAAATGTATGTCATTCTTGATGTCTGTGACAGTCCTGATGTACAAACCTGATTACCGGGGCTGAGATATAGGTCACTTCATACATTTCAACATATTTAGATGCCACGTATGTGACCAGTGGTCTACCCACTTGGTGATATAGATGTTTATGGCCACATCTAACAGTGCTGAATGAATACCTCAGTGTGGATTTGTGTCAAATGCCTTGGCCTGGTCAGGTAACATAGGATGAAAGTGTTGTCATCATGCATGCCCTCAATTACCTGTCTGATGACATCTAACATATGAAACAGACATGGATGTAGCATTAGCAATTCACACGTCTGTTGCACACAACTGGGATATTTCTAGTGTCCATTTAGAAAAGGTCCTTGATGACATGATGGTCTACCTCACAGGTGAGGAAATGTGGGATGTGTCTATACATGCATGCATCAGGTGCTGCCCCCCACTCAGATGGATACATGCTGATGTACACCCTTTTATGATAACATATAGTCCATCTGGAGGGTGTGTTGAAGTGTGTATCCAACCACGTCAGGTAGGTGTACGCTCTAGGTCACATTATAAGCAATCTGTGATGTTGTCACAGCCCATTGATTCTGTGTGATAAGCCTGGATGAAGGTACGACAGTACATACTTTCTATTTTGATCTGGGCTAGGGTTTGGACGCAATCCCCCAGTCAGGTATCACTGCGAAACTCTCACAGCTGGGAATGAACCCTTACATCAGTAGATGGTGATCCAATTAGCTTATCGACAGAGCACATACTGTGAATGTTTGTGGATCAACCTCTACCAGTACAGCTGTCACTACTGGCATACCCCAAGGATCTGTGCTGGGATGTTTACTGTTTGCAATCTATTTCCCGACAGTCCAGGATAAAGTATGTGGCTTTTGGCTTACCAAGTTTGCTGATTCTTGCATATTAGGTGCAATCACAGAGTCCATCAATGATGTTAACATACTACAGGAGGAGCTAACACAGACAAATGATTAGTGTCAGAACCACATGGTCTACAACTAAATGCAAAATGTGTCATTATTTTGGCATTCTGCAAAATGGAATTCCCTGCTAATTTCAGCATTGGCAACACTTCCCCTATGCTGAAACCCAGTAATGCAAGACCTGGGAACACACTTAAATAGCAATCTGAACTTCAACCTCCAAGTGCCCACAGTGGTATGGAAAGGCGATGTCATCCACCTCATAAGTCAGGCCATCATATCCAGATCTGAGGATGATATAACAGCACTGTACTCAAATCTCATCCGAACACTAATAGAGTATAATGCTCCCATTTACATGTACCTCAGCAGACACCTGCAGCAGCTGGAAAGACAAAAGTTTTTTTTTTACCAAGAAAATATAGGGCCTACAAAACCATGCCATGATGTGTGTGGATAGACTGAAAGCCCTGTCACTGCAATCTGTATCATATAGGATGAGGTGACTTGTGTTTGGCCTATAGGCCAGTCTCTAACCCTGCCCTGATCGGAACAATGCACATCTGCAAATCAGCTATAGCTGATGACATCAGCAGAGTCTGGTGAGAGGAAAATGGTAGTAGCAGTGCCTCACATGCTGGTATAAAATGCTCTCTCAAATGTCAAGTACACAAACATGTACACATACATGCACACATACATACTCTCCTCAGTTGATGGCATTGAGAGTAGAACCCCTACCTATCTAACTACCCAGAACTCCTCTATATTTATGGCAAATCCACAGCTCAAGTCTGATTTAGAGAGTGTCAGTCAACACTTTATAGGTGATTACATCAGCAGTGTATTGCAGTGTCCTACATGCTGGTGTAAAATGCTCTCTCTAATGTCAAGCAAGTGCACACACACACACACACACACACACACACACACACACACACACACACACACACACACACACACACACACACACACACACACACACACACACACACACACACACACACACACACACACACACACACACACACACACACACACACACACACACACACCAGTGAAAACACAACCCTTATCTAAGTATACAAACTACAGAACTCAGTTTCTGTAAGGGCCAAAGCACAAGGCTGACTTTTACAAGGCTGCAGGGCAACTTATAGTGGATGATATCAGTACTGGATGTTGGCTAGAATATATTGAGAGGCATGCATGAAATGGTTGTGTAGGCATGTGCAAGTATCAAAATATTGGCAATCCATGGGACTGGAGTGGTAACTGTAGGATACACACTTCTATTCATCTGACTAGATAGACACATATACACCTACCAGTTGACTGCAGTGAGAACAGAATCCCTACCTAAGTACACAGACTACAGAACTCAGTACGTTATGTAAGCACCATGGGACAAGTTTGAATTTTACAAGGCTGCAGGAGCTGCAGGACAACTTATAGTGGATTACATCAGCACTGGATGTTGGAGAAAAGAAGTTGGGAGGCCTGTATGAAATGGATAGCTAACCATGTTCAACTGTCAAAATATTAAAGTTCTGCATGTTACCAGATTGAGTGCGCAATGTGCAGTATTTGAAGTTGTGTTTCCAATGTGCAGGTATACTTTCAGAGCCAGCTTTACAAGCTATATGCAAATAGTCCACATTACTACAAGTATTGGAAAATCTGAAGGTGCATTGTCATTATAAAGATTGGCATGGCATATATAAGAACATTTGTTATTAATTTATATAGTGTAGTTGATATATTTGTGAACAAGTGCTGAGAGACCAAGGTTGTAGTACATGGGGGTAAGTAACAGATGGCTGCATTGTAAATATGCAATATTTTCTTAGAGCCTTCATTGTTTTCTGTGTCCACATTAGTTTCACATCATGAATACACTAAATGGACAGTAAACAAAAATATGTGCTATTTTCCACTTTGTATAGTGCACCGATGAGCAGCAGGTTTGTGTGATGGCTGGCAAAATGTTTGCACATGTGAGATACACATTTCTACTGCTTTCCCTGTTTGTGTGTAGTTAAGCCGTGCACAAACACAAGCCTCAATGCTAAGATTCTAAGACATCTCAGTACTGAGGGCATGAAATACAGCTGCTGATTAGCTGACTCTGTGGAAGCAGGTGTAAATGCATTAACACATTTCATTTTCAGCCCAGATGATATAGGGTTCAAATCCAGTTGTATGTAATACTTTTAAATAAGTAGTGATAATGCAAGGAAATACATGTTTATACTACATTCACAGTGTGTTGCTATGTGTCGGGTTGGCATAGCACAGCATGTTTAGGTGGCATTGTGTGGAGGTAACTGCACCACAGAAGATCAGTTCACCTTAATTTGGCATTGGTGCATGATGCCAAACTTTGCACATAGCGGCCAAAAAGTGAAGGACTCCATTTTTTTGGTACTTATGTGTGTCGTGTGTGATTCTATTTTATGACTAGATTACATGCATTAAAATGGGGTAGATATGAATGTGGTGAAATGGGTGGCAAGCAGGGGGGAGAACAAAGGGAAAACAATACAGGAATGTAGAGGAGGGAAGTAGGAAAGAACCATAGCTATTCATTTCTTCAACAGTGTAAAACTAAAATATGTACAGAATATTATCTGAATTTGGACTGTCAACTCCACAAAGAGGAGTGACAACAATGCAATCATGTTATATAGCTAACTGGACCAAATCAAGTGTGTGAAGAAGGCATCTGTGTAAAATGGAGAGCTATGTGTGGGACAATATTTTTTTTTTTGTGGGACAGGTGCCTATTTTTTTAACTTCTGTAAGAGAGGAATGCTGGGTAAGGGATTCTGGTATTTCTGGGTCAGGTAAGTTAAGTAGGTGAGGAAACAAATGCAAAAAATAGGATAAGCAAGACACAGAGATGGTGAGGGGTATAAAAGGTTGGGGAAGACCATGATTGGAGTGAGGGAGGGGACAATGCAAGCTCATGCCCATCAAATATGGGGACAGTAAGAATCTAGTCCTCACCCACAGGACTGTCATCACTGTCCCCTTACCCCACTGGCTACTGGAGTGTTTGATATCTTCTCCTCCTACAGACCATGAGGGGCAGCCTCTCCATCCAGCATACACATACACAAATGGTGTGGTGCATGCCCCTATGAACCAATTCTGCAATCTCCTGGTGATTGATGAAATCCCCACCTCTGCTAGCAATCTCAGAAAGTACCATAGCACCAGCTTCAGGGGTAGTGTTACTTGAGGGTCCAGGTAGTGCAGGGGTAGCAGAAACAATGCTGCCAGGTTGTGTCCCAGATGTGATGGGCATCAGTGATAGAGCAGGTGGAGTGGGTGCAGGCTGAGCCACTGCTGTGGTGTAAAGCATTTAGTGATTTGTTACAGATGGATGACATGGAGACATTTTGATGACACATAACAAAAAAATAAAAAAGAGATAAGGGTTGGGGTGAGAGAAAAAAAGAAGTAAAATTAGTACCATCCTATGTGACATAAATTATATTATCACAGTAATAGAACTATTTTATCTGAAGTTTTACATTTGAGTATACTTCCTAACAACTATAAACTATAATAATGGATTGCTCAAAGTAATCCTTGCAATGTGCACATATTGCACATATTGCACATATTGCACACATGCTTGGTCCAATTATACAGATTACAGTTAACAGTAGGGCATTTATACCACTTGTATAAAATTTAATTTATGTAATATTATTAAAGAATTGCACCATTGTATGGTTGTTATTCATGGTATTTGACCCCACAACCTCTAACTACAGCCTTACACTTGACTGCTAAAGTTAGTTTGTGCTACAGACCTATGCATGCATGCCTGCTTTTACAGTTAGGATACACATCCTTACTTTGCTACTGCTGTATAGAAAACAAAAACATTTTTCTTTAACTTTTAGAACTACAATTTTACTTCTGTCATGGTGCATACATTCCACTTGCTTCCCTCAGTCTCTACAGATGATCAGCATAATCTTGCCTATTCTCCGCTATTTCAGGATTAACTGTAAAAAGAAAAGAACAGAAGACCATTATGCATTCCAGTCTTGCCTATATTTAGCTTTCTATGTATTATACATTTTCTTTATTAGCATACTTACACAACTGTGGGACATCGCTAGTTTGAAACTCATCCAGCCACTTGTTGAATGTATTCCTCTTGTGCATTTTTAGGTCACTGAAATGGTGCCAACACTGTTCTCCAGTGTGTAGAATGGCAGTTGCACTGGATACAGCCTTGACTAAACTATTCCAAGCCTCAGACTTGCAAAGGGGGACAGAATAGTTCTCCTGCAGAAGCCTTTGGCCATGGTGCCTTACCAGGAGTCCAATAAATAATCTGGACTCTTGAACACCCCACCTCTTTGCCCTAAATTGGACACATTCCCCTCTAACACCAGACATGCCTAACCCCAAAGCAATAGCAAAAATGATTTCCTGCCAATTTCTGTTATTACTTTTACTGGCAGTGCACAAACCCGAGAAATTATGCCAACTGCATTTGTGCAAAGTTAAGTGGACAGCAGCAGTGCCAAGCAGGGGAAAAAAGCAATTTTTGAAACTGGAAGGTTAATCTGACACTTGACATTAGTTTGAGGGGTGTCTGCTGCTGTAACTGCTAGGTGATTTAACTTTGTAGGCATGCACTGGGGGCATGAATGTCATGACACATGTTTGTTTGGCTTTATAACTGCTAAAACTGATTTTACAGTGTGGGATTCAAACCTATGCATAAGGGACAAAACATTTTCTTCCAAAGTGGTGATTTTCCATCTTTGCCATAGAAGAAGTGCTTCTCAGACACAGTAATGAATCAGTCATAAATACAGATGATAAATTGAGGTATTTCATGTATGTGTGTGACCTGACAAGGTCCTTGCATATACATTCAGTTGTGTATGTGTCGTACTTAAGTGTGAAGGCCATCCAAATCCACATAGCAGAATTATAATTACAGAAACCTAGTAGACAATATACCCTCAGTCACAAAGCTGAACCTTCAAAACACAGTAAGGATGTCTTATTCCTCATACATATAAGTATACATCATTATAAATAGTGGACTTGATATGAAAGTGTTATAAGTGATATTTAATATATTGTGAAATAGAACAACGGTAAAACTTGTCTGTAATTTCCTATATTAGAACCAAGAACCATGTGTATGGCAGCCCTACACTTACACCTGTTGCCACAGGAATATTGAAATAACACTTGTATGTTTTCCTGCTCATTACTATAAACTGAACTATCACAACAGTAAACATATGTTGCACATCTTGTATTAGAACCTAAGATCATCTATATTTCAGTCCTACACTTTCACCTGCTGCCACAGGAATACTTAAATAACAGTTGCATAATTCCCTATTCTTTCTTAACCTTTGTTTCCTAACTGCCATGCAATATCGCTTAGCAATGCTGCCCAATGGAAAGCAAAAACTGCAACAATGTATCCTTTTTGACCTTTACACTGTCTATGTTCTGTCTGCTTCCTTTGTGGGCCACTAGTCCAGATTTATGCACTGCTAAGTATCGGGCAAGTGATATAAACATGGCTAAACATGACATTCATTGTGTTTCTCCATTTACTCTAAGCCACACACCTCACAAACACTGGCAGTTAAAAAAACAGAAAATTATATGAAAGGAAGAAAACAAATCAATTAAATCAACAACACTACAAAACTTTCTGTTGGTAAACATCAAATATTTCCACACAGGTCTGGATTTGAAATCTCACTCCAATGAACCTTCAAAAGTGTAAGTTTGTCATATCCCTCTTTGACATATAAACAGCTTTGTAACATTGAATGGAAATCATTGTGTATACAACCAACTGCAACATCATCCACAGTACTAGCATAACATATGACAATTATTTGTACATTTAATAATTTTAGATGTTGTGTGCTGAGTGCTCACACAACCATTAATGACTATAGCTTGCATACATGCAGCTCTGCCTTATCTCTCTGTGTTTGTTGCTCATTCTTGTCTTATCTGACCAGTAATCTGAGATATGCAGTCTGTAAGTCATTCTGTATCATTGTTCATAAAATGTGTGAGGATCTTAAATGGCAATAATATAGAGTTGTCAAGAATTGAAGGGGAGATTGGATGTTACTAAACAGAAACTGTGAGATTTGTACTGCTTACTTACATTTAAAACCTTGATACAATTACTTCTGCAGTTTGCAAGTCTAACCTGGCTGACACACACCCAGTTCTGATAAGGGAGTCTGAATTGCAGTTGTGTTTTCCTTCTTCCTACCAGTAATCATTTACAGTTGAAATTCATTAGCAGCAAACATTGAGGAAGTGCCTGTATTATGTATACATCAGTTACATGGAGCTAAGTATTTGGGATTCAACAATTCTACTGAGTTCACACCTCATATGCATCTTCACAATGCTCACAGCCCTGAATCTATACTATAAAAAGGGAACCATGTAGCTAGGCAACCTGAAGGTGTGGAGACCTGTTTATGTGGATAACATAGAATAAGATATTACTTTGGAATTTATCTGCACAGAAGACTACTGATCTTCACAGGGTATGCTTGCATTTTTCATCTATAAGAATGGAAAACCAGAAATATACTGTCAGGTATTCGTCGCAGATTAACCAAATTAAAAAATATCCAAAAACAAACAAATTCTGTGACTCACACAGCAAACTTTTAAATAAAATAATCTTTATAGCAAAACAAAAAACTCTGTGTTTATTAGCACAATGGCAAGCACTTTCGCATTTAATAAAACAATGCTTCTTCAGACCAAGAACCAATGACAAAAATCACTTAAATACAGAGAAAAAACACTCCATTTCAATTAAACAGTTTTAAAAAGTAACGAATAATATACCAGAAACATAAAAAGTACCTTGTCTTCATTGCTCGCCATACACTGAGACTCAATGAAACCTTGTATCATGTAAATGATATCACAGCTCTATAAGAACAGCTTTGCTCAATATTTTTAAGCAAGCACTGAAAACACACAGATTCCTATAGGCATAAAAATAAACAACACAGATTTCTATAAGCATAAAGATAAAAATACAAATTTCTGTCAATGTAAAAATAAATGAAATATATAGTTTAGTGTGATAAAGGTTGCATCTTAAAAGCAGGTTTCAAGGAAAGAGCATTATTCAAACCTGGCAGTTTATAAGCTTGTAGTTCAATTATCCAATTCTGTTCCCTGGCATCAGTAATATTTCTGACATTTCCACCTCTAACACCCAGCTTAACAATTTCTAAAACAAAAAATCTGAATGCATGATGTTGGCCTAACTTTTGTACATGCATAGCAAGTGCATTGTTTACATTACCATGTCTGATATCCCCTAGATGTTCCAAAATCCTATCCTTAAGACAGCAATTGGTTTTTCCAATATAAAAAACATAGCAGTGATGACAAAACACATAATAAATCACATTTGCTGTCCTACAGTCAGCATAGAATGAGCAATCTATATTATAATGCAAGGTTGGGTGCTTAAAAAATATGTAGGATCAAGGAGCCCATTTTCAGTGGAGACCCAGGGAGAAAAGCTGCAAAATAATATAAATTAAAGGACACTTACATAGGCAGTTATTAACTAACATCAATAAATAATGTTCAAGGAATAGAGGAAAAAAATAACACACAGTGAAAGGATAACTACATACTGTAACAAAAATACAGGACAGCCTGACAACATGTACAGATAATACTATATATAGTATTGTGAGTCAGCAGAGTATTTTATACAGTAACACATAACTATGTTCTAGCATATTTCACTTATGTGTGCAGTAGGGGAAAAAAGTTCAAAGAAATATTTAGTTTGTGATATGGGTGTCAGGACTGTTGTGTGTATTGCTGTACTGTCTGTAATAGTGGCACCACTGTTAGTTTGTTAGCATATATTGGACTATAGTAGTGTAGCCATTATTTTTTTCCTGTGTTTGTTGCTTATTATCACAGGTGATCCTGACAGTAGAAGTGTGGGACTCCTTCCACCTGATGTCAGGGTATTGGTAGGCTCTGATGATGATGGTGGCCAAACAGAGGCACAGTCAGGTGGTGCAAAGGTTGCATCTGAAACTGAGGTTGGCATTCAGCCATCCCATATAATGTCACTGGACACAGCCAATAGGCCTTTGCTAACCCATTCCAATGAGCCCTCAGATACTGGACAGGTGGAGGGTGAAACACTTTATCAGGGTAGTATGGTTACTGTGGCTTCAGTGCCTGTTGACTCTGTCCATAGCCAAAGTATGGGCAAGATGCCATTCAGGAGAGTTGTTACAGGTGCTCAGAGGAAGCCTGCTGTCCATCCTCTACCTGATCTAGGTGTGTCTTCCTGTGCCACTCGATGTATGTGTAGACCCATCATGGAGGAGCAGGCATGTTCCAATAGGTCCTCCAGAGAAATGCTTAGGGTTGTAAATGTGACGCAAGCTGATATGCAAGACTCCCTCCACCATGTTGACAGTTCAGTGAATGACACATTGGATCGGGCAGTGTCTGTGATGGAACATCTGCTCAGAGGGGGACAGCATCCTCATGGGCATAGGTTAGTCACATCATCTGATGTTAGCTGACATGGCCATGCCTGCTCACACCTCCATAGTGAGTCTACTTCCACTGCTTTATCAGTGGTTCAGGTGTCCATGCCCAGACATAGCAGGCCATGGGGTTGTGGTCCTGGGCGTGTTTGTGAGGAGAGCTCATCCAGTAGACATCAGTCACATTCAGGTAACAGCAGTGCATCTGACTGTGGGTATGAGCATGCCAATGCAACTGCTGGCAGAACCAGTTCTAATGGTCGGGTACAACATCAAGGAACTGCCATTTCTACCATGCACGTCTCACACCAGTCTGATATAGCAAGATGTAGAGCTAGCACAGAGCTTGATTATGTTCTTGCAGACACTCACACACCAATTTCACCTGGAGGGCCCATAGAAACACATGCACAACAGTTACATGGTTCAGCCATGAAGCTTAAAACTCATTCTGTCTCATTGGCCATTTCTTATGTTATCCAAATGTCTACATATTTCTCTTTCTTATTCACATGCACTCACTTACCCCTTGTGTCAGCCTAGGCTTCGTGCCCCCCTCCCCCCACCACAGCACCCTGTACAAGTGATAACTGTGCCATATCCTTGTTTTCTATCTTTTGGATTCAGGGATATATAAGTATTGTTGAAAAAAAAACACAATTGCAGCAGTTATAAAATGGTTTACTAGCACCCAACAAACATCAGGTACTTCAGCCTTTCACCTTCAAGGATACAAAATCAAGTGGACATACACAATAAATACACCAGGTGAAACCCTCATTCATTAGACACTCAATTATTGTTAATCAAATCTTAAAGAGCACAATACAAAACTGCATCACATTGACTGGTATAACTTGACAAAAATTGAGTGTTTAATGAATGAGGGGTTCACCTGGTGTATTTATTGTGTATGTGCACTTGATTTTGTATCCTTGAAGGCAAAAGGCCGAGGTACCAGATGTCTGTTTGGTGCTAGTAAACCATTTTACAACTGCTGCAATTGCATGTTTTGTTCATCGTCCTGCTCAGCTTCTGGCTATTGTTTTTTTATAATATATAAGCATTGTGTCTGATGCTCTGGGTGCATAGCTGACTTAGTGCTTAGTATATCTGTGTTTGTGATGTTGTTTTGCTAATTGTACCCTTGACAAATTTTGGTTTTAGAAAGTTAGTTGATTTTGAATAAGTATTTTTAAGAAGGGGTTGTGAAGTCTGAAACTGAAATGTGTCTCATTACTTTCTAACTTCTCTCTTTAATGATTTTCCAGTGTCAAACTGAGGACACTCGGTGACTGTCAGTACTTTTGAAAGGTATGAATGTGTGAATCTTTCATGCTTGAGGCCTATTACTAGATAGAGGGCACATATTCACATAAGATTCTGCTGCCATAAGTTATTGCTGTACAAATCACCCACCTTTTATTTACTTACATTACCAAGTAACAACATTCAAGGATGTGCCATTCATTTGTATTATTACACAATTTTGTTTTAACACTTCAGGTTCAACATTTACCTTGAAATTCCAGCAATTGCTGCAGTTTTAGTTCAGGGATTAGTCTGTCTGATGCTAGGAATGCACAGCCATTACATGGGTAGGTAAAGGGTGTGAGCATTGCCTGGCATCAGTGTTACTATATGTATGTGCACAGGATGAAGGTCTGATGTTATCAGTGCAGAGCCATTACATGGGTAGGTAAAGGATGTGAGCATTGCCTGGTATCAATGTTACTATATGTATGTGCATAGGATGAAGGTCTGATGTTAGCAGTGCACAGCCATTACATGGGTAAGTAAAGGATGTGAGCATTGCCTGGTATCAATGTTACTATATGTATGTGCATAGGATGAAGGTCTGATGTTAGCAGTGCACAGCCATTACATGGGTAGGTAAAGGATATGAGCATTGCCTGGTATCAATGTTACTATATGTATGTGCAGAGGATGAAGGTTTTCACCCCTTAGGTGATGAGTGAGTGTGCTCTGTGTTGCCTCTTAGACAATGTGAGGGCATATTAAGCAGACCTACATCTGCCTATACCCACAGCACTGCTAACTCCCTCTCTGAGTCCTCACCTGCGTGTGACTGTGGTGACTTTGTCATTGGTGGTGGGATCTGTGCCCCTTCCCCTTGTAGATCCTGCTGAAGCCATTTTCTCAGAATGATGTTGTGAAGCATGGCATAGAAGGGGAAAATTTCAGTACATGCATGTGGATTGTACTGCAGGGATCCCCCAGATGTATCAAGGCAGTAGACTTCAGCAACCCAAACACATGGCCTACGGTATTTCTGGTTTGAGCATGTGTCTCATTATGGCGTTCTTCATCTGGTGCATTTCTGATAGGTGTCATCAGGTACGGTTCCAGTGCATAACCTGCATCCCCCAGTAAATGACTCTGTAGGATGTCGCCCCTAGTGGACATCTGATACAGTTGCGAGATGTGCCAGATATGTGAGTCATGGTAACTGCCTGGGTTGCCAGCACAAACATTTAAGATGATTCCCTTTGCATTACACATGACTTGGCAGTTAATGGAGTGGACGCCTTTTCTATTTATGCAGACCTTTCCTTGTTCCTCAGGTATTGCATTGATTTCTATATGTGTACAATGTATGGCACTGAGCAATTTAGGGCAGTGTGCTACAGGGTAGAACTCTTACATATTTGTGTCCCTGTCCTCAGGTGTATGGAAAAATGTATGTGGTCACTGGCATGTTGGAGCATAGCATTCAGGAACTGATGGAGGATCCTTGATGTTGATGACTGTGACACCCTCACAATGTCCCCTGTTGGTCTCTGAAAGGTTACTGTGGCTAAAATTCTATGTCCTACACATAGCTTTGTCTCCACTAGTATTGGCTCCGCTCAATTTGCCCTGAATATGAGTTGAGGATGACAGAGGTTGCAGAACTCCTGTAGTGTGTGTCTGTCTACCCTGTACCACTCTACAAGTTCCACCTCATGCAGATTGTGATAAGTTAACTGGGGTCTGAAAACTCTTCTCCTTCTTGACCATGGTCTATTAGCATCAGCAGCAGTATGAACTTCAGCCTGTTGCACATACACCTGAAATAAAGCAACAGCAGTTCCTAACATTCTTTCTATGTAGATTCCTTTCTGTGGCAGCATTCCAATAGGTTTTGGAATTTACAGGGAAAACCAGCATTGAGCTAATCGGAGGAAGGACATGGAGAAAACCCTGATCTGCGATATATAACATTAAGTATCCTGTTTTTTGCTTGTTTTTAAGAGTCATTTATAGCACTGTTATTGTCTGCTGCATACGTTTCTAGCTAGTTTCAGTATGTGTGAGGTATTAACTGGAAATTTTGTACATTTGTTAAGCACCTGTTTGGGTTTGTTTGTTCTGATTTCCTGCCAAAGAGTGTATCATATAACTTATTTGTTTGCAGTTAAAAGCATTCTCTAGTCATCTTGCTCCATTATCTGTTTAAAACTTTCATTTAAAGGCTCACTGCTGCTTTTCTGCTGTGATAAACATTTCTGCAGTTTTTTTTCTACCCAAGTAGTGTGGGTAGTTGTAGCATTGTCCATATTCAGGCTTATGTTTTGAGCCTAGTTGTTTGTAGAGGCTGTGTGTCTGAGCACATGTTCCAGGCCATCTTAATTTAGCTAAAGACATTCTTGCATTTCAGTGAGAGGGGAGTGTTTATGGTCATTGGCTCATTGGGGTTACCTGGACTACGGCTTGGAGTAAGCACCTCACTGGTTCTTTTGAGCTTTTTTTAAAGTTGTTTCAGGTTTCAACTTTCTGTTATTTAAGAAGTTAACTTGTGAGTGTTTCTGCCATTTCACACTGAGCTAATCGGAGGAAGGGCACTGAGCAAACTCTGACCTGCGATATATAACATTAAGTATCCTGTTTTTTTGCTTATTTTTATGAGTTATTTATAGCACTTGTATTGTTTGATGCATACTTTTCCAGCTAGTTTCACTGTGTGTGAGGTATTAACTAGACATTTTCTACATTTGTTAAGCACCTGTTTGGGTTTGTTTGTTCTGATTTTTGTCTCCCACTCTCCCTCCCTATTGGTATCCTGTTCTTATACTTGATGGCTTTGCAGTTGCCTGCCCCTACTGTAAATGCGATCTGGGACACTCCTCCCAGTTTAGTGTCATTGCCTCATTCTACCTAATACAGGGAGAACATTTGAGAAAGCCAACCCACTTAGTTCTTAACCTTGAGTTATCTTCTGCTCCTCCTTACTCCCTTTCCGCTTTCCAAAAAAATTCTAACCTTGTTTCTTGCTTTTCCTGTAAGTAGTGTAGTCCAGATACAGATTTGCTCTATCCATGACTGTTTGTAAGCTTCTCAGCCCCCGCTGCTTAGCTAGGGTTAAACTATTCTGGGCACCAAAAAGACTGCTCTTCAAATTTCCCCTTAGAACTAGCCATTTTTTTAGTTTTAGCAGTTAAATCTGTTTCTTTGAGTTCAGCACTTGTTCAGAACTCATTGTAAGCACTAAATAAGCCACAAATTACTACATCACTCAACTTTCCTCACTTGTCTAGAGGAAAACAGGTTTTAGTACTTAATAAATAAGCACCTATCCAGGCATGTCTAAGGGTCAGCTCCCGGTGTTTTCTCCTGTCTACCTGATGAATCTGGGCATCTTGGGGAAATGCAGCAATTGCCTCATGTACACAGACAACCCTATCCTCCTACCACCCAACACTACAACCTTTGAGAGATGCACTTATATAGCTAAACTGGAAGCAAAGCTCTCTTCACCCAAGAATGGACTAGACAGTCAAGAGGAGAGGGTAAACACTTGCACCACACCACACTCATCACATAGTCCCTCAAAACCTACACCACCAAAATGCACAAATAGAAACACAAAACACACACCTACATTCAAGGAGGCTCTCAATAAAAATCTGCCCAAGCAACAGGGACCTCCAAAGCAAAAATGCAAGCAACCTCCACCCCCCCCAACACAACCCAAATGACACATAGCCCACAAACTCATTGTGACACTCAACCACAGCCCATAAGGCATAACACCGTACCCAACACTCTAATCATAGGTGGCTCTATAGTCAGGCACACTGATGTTCCACTCACCAGGCTAAACAAGGAGAAAGTTACTGTCAGATGCCTGTCAGGTGCCAGGATCTGCCACATAATGCATGCACTCAGGTCACTCCACAACAAGTACAAATATGACTCTGTCATTGTCCATGTTGGTGTGAATGACCTGATACTTACCTCCCTGGACTACATGAAAAGAGACATGAAGGAGCTGTCTGATCTTGTAGCCCAGTCAAGTATGACCCTAGCCCTGAGTAGCATCCTGCCATCACTCAGAATGATACCAAAGTACAAGGACAAAATGAGTGACTTCAACAACTGGCTAAGCTAATGGTGTCATTCTAAGGGGATCAGGTATCTGTCTGCCTGGGATGACATGATCGACAGACCACAATGCTTTGCAGAGATGGCCTGCACCTGTCACCCTTGGGATTCCAGATACTGGCTAAATCTCTTACCACCCCTATAGTGCCTTTTTAAGCAAGGTTCAAATGACAAACTCACCATTGTAACAGGTACAAGCAAGCAAAATCTGAGGGTAATGCTACTCAATGCTAGAAGTCTAAACCTCAAAATGCACTCACTCGAGGCGCTCCTTAAAATGGAGAACATCAATATCTGTGCAGTGACAGAGACCTGGTTCATTCACACCACATCTTTCGGCCACCTAACCTGGACCAAAACACTAAAGGTGGAAGTGTGTCCATATTCATTAAGGATATCCACACCTCCAGGCTAGCTGCTCAGCATATGCATTCGAGATTATCCAAGTGCAACTAACTCCCCCACCATGCCCCAGGATTCCCACTCCTCATTTCTTGATATACTGGAAAATATTAGGGTACAATCTAACACCCTAATAATGGGCGATTTCAACTAATCCACCATTAACTGAGAAAACTACTCATGTACCAAATCTTTTGCTCAACGTTTTCTGGAATTCATAAATTCCAACACCTTGGATCAACTTATCCACACCCCCACCAGGGGCAGCAACATCCTAGACCTGGTCATTACCAAGATGGGCGACCAGTGTTCCACACCAGAGGTCAATTCCTTGTTGGTTAGATCAGACCACAAGCTAATCACCCTAGATATCCACATCCCGTCCCCACCCCCCATTAGGGAAACCACCGTAAAAAATTTCTCCAAAGCCAACTTCACGCTTCTTAAGACAGAAGTGGCAAACTTCACGACACCCATGCAGACGGACAATAGAGATGCGACTGCTGAATCCTACACAAATGCACTTTATAAGCTTTTACACGAGTGCATGGATCATGCAATACCTAACAGAACCAAGATGCTATCCTTCAAAAAGAGGAAGGCAATCTGGTGGTCCCCTGCCATAAACAAACTCTACAACAGAAGAAAGAAACTGTTGCAAAAAAGAGTAAAATCCCATGATTGGAGGAACTCCCTGGTCAGCCTCAGTAAAAAGCTGAGATCCTTCATAAAATCCTCCAAAGCTAGTTACAAAAACAAAATCGTCACTGATTCTAAAGACAGCCACAAAACATTCTATAGCTATGTCGAGAATCTCAATGGCAACACTCAGATCTGCTCTGAGTTACAGCACAATGGCACTAAATATACAGAACCAACTGATATTGCCAAAATCCTGGCAGATAGGTTCAGTGCTAACTTTAACCCCCTCTCACCCCCTAAAGGCCCATCTCTAGACCAGAAGAATTTAAAGTTCCTGTAATCATGGCTGCACAGGTAAAAAACCACACTCTCCAAAGCCAAGAACACAGCATCCATGGGACCTGACAACATCCCAGGCTGCGTTCTACACAAACTTCAGAATGAACTGGAACCCCACCTAAGTACCATGTTCAATCATAGCCTCACCTCAGGCTTTGTGCCCACTGAATGGCACACAGCGACGGACCCTGGGAACTACCACCCCATTAGCCTGATGAGCCTGATCTGCAAGGCTATGGAACGTATCATCATGGAACTTATAAACAATGACATTGGTAATCTCCAAACTCTGGACCCCACCCAGTTTAGATTTGTAAATGGCAGATCATGTCTCCTAAACCTGATAGACTTCTTTGAAGCAGTCACCAAATCCGTAGATGATGGTAAGGTGGTTCACACAGACTATCTAGATCTTGCCAAGGCTTTTGACACTATGCCCCACTCTGGAAATAATGATAAGCTCACTAAACTAGGTATAAATCCCTATGTTACAAGATGGGTTGCCAAATGGCTCACTGACAGAACCCACACTGTGAAAGTAGCAGACTCCAAATCCGACTTTAGACCAGTGACAAGTGGAGTACCACAGGGTTCAGTCCTGGGTCCTTTCCTGTTTGGTATCTACTTCTCAGAAGTACAGGCTAACACAGAAGGTCTTTGGCTAATGAAGTTCACAGATGACTGCAAACTAGGAGCCATAACTGAAACTCCTAATGATGTGGACATCCTACAAAAGGGCCTCACTGAGACAGATGCCTGGTGTCAAAGCCATGGTCTCAAGCTCAATGCCAAAAAGTGCACTGTCATCCCTTTTGGTAAATACTCTGTACCCATGAACTACCACATAGGCAGTAGTCTACTTAACACCAAAAGTGTGATAAGAGACCTTGGGACACAGGTGGACAGTAGTCTTTCATTTCATAATCACATCACCACTGTAGTCAGGAAATCCTTCTATGTGGCACACCTCATCACAAAAGGTTTCTCATCCAGGAAAAAAAGAGGTCATTGTTCCCCTCTACTTGTCATTCATTAGACCCATTATAGAGTACAATGCCCCTTTTGGTATGTACCTCACAAGACATCTATAACAACTAGAAAGGCTGCAGAAATACCTCACAAAGAGGATTACCAGCCTCAAACAGATGTCCTATGCAGACCGTCTCAAAAAACTCCAGCTTTACTCTGTCGCATATCGCCTACTCAGAGGCGATCTCTGCCTAACATACAAAGCTATGTCAAACCCAGAGCTGTTGGACATGCTCCACTTAAAGAAATCCCAATCCTTCCGAGCTATATGATCTGGGGACCTAAACCTTGTGACTACAATAAACAGAATATGCTGGAGGGATAGATTCCTGTCCCAGAGACTTCCCATACTCTGGAACAAACTATCTATCTATATCAAACAAAGCTCCCCATTAAAATAAAAATCTTGATGATTGGATGGGAGAAAGGAAATTCACCCGGGGGATCACTTCTGTGGCTCTGCTCAACAGGGGGCACATGAAAATAATTTTCTTGGGTGGCGAATGCCAGGGTACCTTTTTGGCTAGGCTTATATAGGCCCTAGGACCAATAGCTTAGTACCTACCTATGAACCTACATGGTTGCTTTATAGCTTCTTGAATATCTCCTCTATCTTGGATTGATCTATTAACATATAACTCACCTGTTTATGCTGTAATTAAAACAGTGCACTACCATGCAACATGTACACCATCTTACTGGACCGTGTAGGGTTTATTGAATCTGCCCGAGGATTTTCATATCCATCTGAATTTAGTTTGGAGTGTAGGTTATGTGTATGTGCTTCTATCCTCCAGAAATTTAAGGATATAACAACTGAAAGCTGCAGACATTTATTTTTGCCTTTCAAAGAATTTTACAAAACTAATGATGTAAGTCAAGTAGTGGCAAGAGCATCTGCTGAAAACTTTCTGAAAATAACAATTTTCAAAGCCATTGAGAAGAGGCTAGGATTTGATACAGTTAATTATATTAAACACCACTATGTTGATGGGGAGTTTAAAACTAGAATAACTTTTCATGCAACAATAATGTATGACTTATACATTGAAGATTTTAAAAATTGCTTTAATTGCATTAGAAAAGGTGTTGTGTTTGAACAGGTATGGTTACATGAAAAAATAATTTATCATTTGTATGAGACAAATTATTGGGCACACTAGACTTTCTGAACTTACCACAGAGATTTTGAAAATGTTAGTTAACATACAGAGAAATTAAATAAATTATGTCAACGTTAACTGTGAAACAACAGTGGGAGAAATGTATTTATTGTATTTGTATGACATTTAAGCTACATATATGATAAAATTATTTGTCTGAGATTGGTAATAGGTTTGCCTTTTTAACTGTCATTAACAACTATCAAGATGACCATCCTTTTACTTGGTAATCTACATTCTGTTGCATACATACTTTACCATTGTCAAAACAAACAATACTTCTTATTGTACAAGTACTGTTTACAGCAACTTCTCAATTCTAGTGAAAACATTGCCACTAAAATAGAGTGAAATGGCTGTGACCATTTGTGTACTACCAGTTGTACAACTAAATTATATATTGCCAAACTGTAATGATCAAAGAACTGTGTGCAAGGCAGAATCTTCAAGGAGACCTTATGGATAATCAGTTGCCTAGCATTACAGAGTGGAAGCACTGTCAGTATCTGGCCCATCTCATTTGGACCAACATATATATTTTCAACATACAGATTACCAGATATCTTTCCAAGAGAGGTTGTCTTGCAGTCTGCCTTGGAGACAGTATCTAGTACATTCCAATTCACTCCCTTCGGGTACCTCACTTAACCTCCCACAAATATCTGGGTCTCTTTACTGATCCTGCCTTCTTCTTTCATGACTGTGAAATGCTAATGTATCTATACCTGCTGGAGAAGATGAAAGCCAAAAAAAAAAATGTTAAGGGAAACAACAAGAAATTCTTTATTTTTTATTTTTTATAATACATTTATTGATTTATTAGTTATGATATAGGCAAACTTAATTTTATATAAAAGAAAACAAACCCTATTAACTTGCTTATAGTTACAAACAGTAAATATCACGTTATTTTGTACAATATAATTAATTCAGCATTACATAGATTTGTTAGCTCCTGCCTTCCTTAAAGCTCATTTCTCCTCCAATTCATTTTCTGTATTTATTGTTCCCACAATTCCCATTTTTTCTATGTAATTTCCTCCTACCATTTTCTAAAGACGACACTTCCAGTTCTTTTATCTCAGTTACAATATTCACTACTTCAAATACCTCTGGTTTAGACTTTGATTTCCATTTTCTAGTAATTGCTTATCTTGGCAGCCACGAGAATTAAACGTAACCAAGCCTTACAATGTCTAGACAATTTCGATACTGTATCTCAGCTCAAAAAACATCATGTCCTTATTGCTTCCATTTTTTTTTCACCCAGTATTTCTGACAGGCTACTCTGTAGAACATTTTTAAAGCCTGCCAACTCATTATACTCCCAAAACATATTTTCCTAGTGACCTCTTTCTTCACCATTACAAATCCAACATTTGCCATCTATGCTCTGTTTATAAAAATACCTATGCAAATATTTCTGAGCAAAAATCTTTGTGTTAGCAAAGACGAAAGAGTTAACTGCTGAAATCTGTAGATCACTTGTTACAAGTGGTAAATGGCTTGAAACAAGGACACTAAATAGAAATGGGTTCATATCAGAAAGTATAAATCAGTTAATGATTACTATAG
Source organism: Protopterus annectens (assembly GCF_019279795.1). Lineage (NCBI taxonomy): Eukaryota > Metazoa > Chordata > Ceratodontiformes > Protopteridae > Protopterus > Protopterus annectens. Next base: position 1,765,695,197 of record NC_056744.1, read on the forward strand.
ATCCTAGAATATTACACCAGCCACAAGTCTGAAAGGGTCAGCTTACTGGAAGCATATTTGAAAGCCATACACATGTCCTCTCATTTTTTTTTTTGAAGAGCGGTTTTTGAGATTCTCTCTTTTGCTGTTGTTTTGGTCTTTTTATTTTTGGCTTGCCGGCACTCGGCATTTTGAATATTTCAATAGGGAGCCCTAATTATTTCGTTCCAATACCTTGGTTCCTTTACCAGTTTCCTCCGGTAAATTCCAGCCACCTCTAGTCTATTCTCTGTACCCCTAATTGCAGTCATCCCTATTGGCAGAATCTCTTTCCTCCATTCCCATGTTAGCTTAGTTCTTAGAATACTTTTTCCTACTTTATGAATATAATATTGTTTCTATTTTTAATTTCACCAATCTTTTGCGTTTCTACTACCATGACAGGAATGGACCCCATTCCTAATTCAAAGTACAATTAAAGTTCATGAAATTAGTATTGTTTTAATCTTTGATGTCAGCCAGAAGTGCTCTTCGCAACACCTGCAATGTGCCCAGTAATGACTCCTTCTGCAATTTGTATGGGGTTATATGTATTGATAACAAATCTAAATATGATTGCAGACCTTTTTTTTTTTATAAGGCTCGTTGCTCCACTACTATTGGAACTATCTAGGTATCTTTCTTCCATATTGCTGTCATTTCTGCCTGCAAATCCTGATATTTTATGACTCTGTATCTCTCTCTGTATGCAAGACACTGTAGTCATGTAGTCACTGGGTGTAACGATTTCAATGATCAATGCTACTTTTGTCTTCTTTTCATGGACCATTATATCTGGTTTCCTTCCATCTATATTTTGAACTGTTGGTAATGAAGTTGTCCTGATTTTCATACAATGTCCAGATTTTTGCCTCTTATTCTTGCCCTGTTCCTCCTAAAATTTATGGTTTTCTGACAAATCACTAGTACGATCTGAGAATTAAAATTATTAAATAATAACATGCCTTTGAGTTTCATACTTCATGTCCTTCTGAAAATGCATGCTAACACAAATTCTGTTATTCTAGCAACTTCTAAGTTTATAAGAGCAGTATTTCAAATATGTCCCTATTTTTGGCCTTTTGTCCCTGCATTCTGTTATGCTTTGCCCAGATTTCTTGTGCCAAGATGTGGAGAGGTATGGTAATGAGTGATCCCATGAGATGTAGACTTCATCATTTTCTATGATGCTTTGTAGCTCGTTTCCAGTGTTTTTCAGCTACTTCAATATTATAATGTTTACACAATCCCCAGTGCAACAGTCTTGCCACATCATTATGCCTTTCAGTGTACAGTCTTTCTGCCATTGGTATAACACAACCAGCAACAAGATGTGCAACTGTTTCCAGTTCTATTCCTCAAAACTTGCATTTGTCTGTTTCTCCCACATGTTCAATGGACTTTGTAAAGAACATGTGCGTAGTGCGCTGTCTTGGGCTGCCAATATTAACCTTTCATCTTTTGGTTTGAATTCGACTCTCATTCTTGCTTTCGACCCTGATCAACAGGAGGTTCTTCCAGGAGTTTTCTATACTTGCAGCTATATTTACAGATTTTCCACATTCCTTGCCTTCTCATCTGATCCTTCACCTTATATTCTTTTTCAATGTTTGGCACATGCAGTTGCTGCCTGATTTTTATCTACTTCTGGTTTGATTTCCATTCTTACTTGACGCCGATATACTCCTGCTAGACAAAGAAGGGTAGTCATCTTAGATTTATTCTCCTCATGTTTCAAAACTTTCACTATATTTGGATCTTGTGAGATCAGCAGATATGTATGCAGTCCCACAATTGCAAATCTATACAGTTAATCAATTTCAGGTAGGCCCATACCTCCTTCGGAATAGTGAATATATAATCTTGGTATGCACTGATTTTTATAAATCATTTGGTGAGCATGAAGCTTCCTTCTTGTTTTTCTGTCTAATCTATCCAACACCTTTTGGGGCCAGTCAATCACTCCAAACCTCTAAGTTAGGACAGGAAAAAAAATTTGCTTTATAGCTTGAATTTTGCTCCTAGATGTTAACGCTGTTTTAAGGATTAATTTAAGTTTTCTAAAATATTCCTAAGTTTTATTCATATTTGTTCATGTTTTGCTGTTAATCCTTCAATTCACAAATATTTATACAGTCCCTCTTCCTCAAGTTCTTTTATATCACATTCTTGTCCCAAACTGATGTTTTCTTGGTGCTGCAGCTTTCCTGCTTTAAAGGTTGCTTTTGCACATTTATCAAGATCAAATGACATTCTTATGTCATCTGAAAAAGTTTTGACAACCTGCACTTGTGCTTTCATTTCCTCATCTTATAAGCTATACAGTTTTAAATCATCAACAATGAGAAGATGAGGAGTTTTTATACTTTGTTGCTTTCTGGGAGCCAAATTATAGCCATGATGTGTTAAGCAGACAGCTTAATGGTTTAAGGGGAAGACAAAAGAGCAACAGTGACAGAGTCACCCTAGAATATCCCCCTTTGGATTGTTATCCCTGGAATAATTAATTTTACATTTGTTAACCAGGATGGTCCGACTGGACACAGGTCCATTTTCAGCAGAAGCCTGGGGAGAAAAGCTCCACAGTAAGTACAATTTTACACAATATGTTAAAATACAGTATACAGCAGAAGACATAACAAGACCTATATATATATATATATATATATATATATATATATATATATATATTTATAGGAAAAAATAGTTACACATGGTTAATAACAGAATAAGTATACAAATCCAATCAGCATTAGGAGAAGGCCTAGACTGTAATATATATTTCAGTAGGTATATTGGGAAGTGAGGTATATAAGTGGAATCATTTGAAAACTTATGTAATACACGGACATAGCCACTTATTATTTAAGTGAGTTTTAAGTGAGTTTTTAAGTGAGAAGAGGTAGGGGCAGAAATCAGAGCAGGAGGGAGATTATTCCAAGTTCTAGCCATGGAGTGGAAGAAAAGTGCTTTTCCTGCAGTATTGTTAGCACTAGAGATACACAGGAGGGGTTTGTCAGAAGATTGGAGAGGGCAATTTGTATTATAGTGGGTGAGAAGTTGGCCTAGTGCAGGGTTTTTTTTTTTTCTGGATGTGTTACCACATTGTAGACAGTGACTAATTGGTGATAGGTTAGTAACTGGGGAAGTTCATTGCAGTTCCCTTAGAGCTTGGAAATGTGGGTTCTAAAGGTGGAGTTGTTTGCAAACTTGGCGATTTTATTATAACATGATTCAAGTCTGGCAAGGTCAAGTTTTCTAAGTTGGGTAAGAACTGGAGCAGCATACATTAGGGTAGACAAGAGGTGAGTTTGGGGTAGGGTATTCTGTGCTTGTTTCGAGAGGGATTTCCTGTGCCTATATAGTGTTCCCATTTTTCTATGGACTTTTTTGATACTTTGTGAAATGTGGACGTTAAAGTGTAGATTTCTATCAATTTCAAAGCCTAGGAGTTTGGTATGGTCAGAGGGAGCGATAATAATGCCATTTTTGGAGGAGATGGTGAAGGATAGAGGGGTGGATATGGTTTTGTTGGGGGTGAAAAGTGGTAATTTGGTTTTATTAGGGTTTAGGATAAGTTGGATTTGAGTGATCCAACTTTCCACAGAGCTAAAGGATTCCTGGGTGAGTTGTTGTAGGGTGGGAAGTGATGGAGCTGAACAGATAAGAGTTGAATCATCAGCGTATTGTATATGTGAAGCATGCTGTGTGGTGGTATGGAGATTATTGGTAAAGATGGAGAAAAGAAGTGGGCCTAATATGGAGCCTTGTGGTACACCTATGGTAGTTGGGAGTAAGGGGATAGTACACTTTGCCACTGGACAGATTGTTGCCCATTTGACAGATAGCTTTTAAACCAAGCTATAGCGGAAGGGGCAACGGATAGGGATGTCAGGGTGTCTAGTAGTAAGGAATGTAAAACCATGTCAAATACTTTGGAGAGGTCTAGAAATATTGCAGATACAAAGTTATTATTTCTATTTTGGTTATTCAGATTGGTGAAAGAGAGCAGAGCATAGTGGTTGGGCTGTGGTGTTGTCAGAAGCCATGCTGTGTGGGGGGAGGAGATGGTGTGAGTTTAGGAAGTGTGTTACCTGAGAATGTATACATTTCTCCAGTATTTTAGATAAGGGTGATAGAATGGCAATGGGGTGGTAATTTCAGTATTCGTAAGAGTTTCCACCTTTATGTAGTGGAATAATTTATGATACCTTCCATAGCTGTGAGACATATGCTTCTTGTATGAAGCAATTGATAAGAATAGAAATAGGGTAGGATAAGGATTCAGCAGCTGTTGTTAGGAAGTTGGCTGGTAGATTGTCAGCAGCAAGGGTGGTAGGTTTCAGTTTTAGGAGGTGTTTTTTAATTGTTGAGGTGGGAACGGGTGAGAGCGTAAATGATGGGATGTTGTCAGGGCATTTGGTTGGGTTATATGTAGGGCTGTTTTTTGGATAGTTGGGAGGATAGTTTTAAGATGGATTCTGTGAAGTGGTGATTGAATTGGGAGGCAATGTCCTTGTTGTCATTCATGGAGTTAGGAGTGGAGTGGTAGTTTTGTCTGGTTTTAGGACAGGGTTAATGGTATGCCAAAACTTTTGGGGATCTTTTGAATGTTTGTTTTGGATATTGAGGAAGTAATTTTGTCTATCAAGTTTAGTTTGTCTCTTGGCCCAATTTCTAAGTTGTAGGTAACTTTGTTTGGCTAGGCTAGTATCATCTTTCTTCCAAATTTTCCAAGCCTTATCCCTTGACTTTAGAAGGGCTCTAGTTTCCCTAGTTAGCCATGGTGCATAGTTTGCCTTCGCTCTTATTTTCCTAATTAGTGCGAGTCTATCAAGGATATCGATAAGAATATTGTTGAAGTAGTCAATGGCTTGGTCTAGATTTAGGGTTTGTAGTGGTTTCCAGTTACTATGTTTTAGAATACTGTTTAATTCTTGTATATTTAGTTTACAATATATTTATTTATTTATTTGCAGTTGGTTTGCCAGGATAGTCCATTGGGCCAAAGTGAACCCGTTTTCAATGGAGTCCTGGGGAGAAAAGCTCCATAAACAATCAAGGTTACAAAATGATGTAGATAATAAGTTTACATGTGTTATAATATAGCGCAGACCAAAGACAATTAATATAACAATGTGACATAGATTGAAAATATACAATTAGATTAGACAAGAACAAACATTGCAAACAGTATAGGTTTTAGATAAATGAACAGGTAGTGCAGAATTTTAAGGAATGATTACAAGAAATATACAGGAACATTAATATATAGGAAGTTTGAAGTAAGAGGTGTATACTAGAATAATATCCAGTTTGCAAGTAAATAACAACAGTTTATGAGTTTGAGGAGAAGTTAGAAGGAGCAATGTTAATGAAAAAGAGGGCAAAAAGAAAATTTGCAGTGTGAGTTATGTAGGGTGGCAGCTGGAGCATTCCCACCTGGATACTAGGTATGAGTGAAGAGTTTTTTTGAAGATAGAGTAAGTAGAGGTAGCATGAATGTGTGGTGGTAGGGAGTTCCAGAGTCATGCTAGACTAAAGGATAGAAGGTGTTTGCCTGGGGGGCGAGATGGTTTGTATATTTCTAGAAGATGTTGGTTATTGGACCGTAGTAATCTGTCAGGTAGATGCATTTTAAAGGCAGAGGAGAGGGAGGGACAGAGTGAGGGGTTGAGAATGAGTTTGTGTGCTAGAGTGAGTTGGGTATAGATAAGGTGATTAGGTAGTTCTAGCCAGTTTAGTTTATGGAGAGAGGAACAATGGTGAGTGGAGGACTTATGGCTAGTAGCGAACTTGGCGATTTTGTTGTAACAACATGAGAGTTGAGTTCTCCGAGAGGATTGTAGATTAGTTAGGAGTGGAGCTCCATAGAGAAGGGAGGGTATGAGAAAGGATGTAGAGAGGGTGAGTTTAGAGGTGGGTGTAAGATAATGGCTTTGTCGATAGAGCATACCTAGTTTTTGAAGGTTTTTTTTGATATTTAGTTGTTGTATGTGGGAATTAAATTTAAGCTAATTGTCAATTAGCACGCCAAGTAGCTTGGTCTCTGATACCAGTTTCAGAGTTGTGTTGTTATGACTAGTAATACAAAATGTGTTTTTGTTGAAAGGGGTGACTTTAGAGGGAGTAAATACCATTAATTTGGTTTTAGAAGCGTTGAGTGCTAAGTGATTATTTTTCATCCATTGTTCAGTGGTTGAAAAAGCATCTTGAGTTAGCTTTAGAAGTAAAGGGACAGAAGCGGCAGAGCAAATAATAGTTGAGTCATCTGCATAGTGGATGATGTTAGAGAATGGGATAGAGTTACGGAAGTCATTAATAAATATGTTAAAGAGGGGGGGACCTAATATGGAACCTTGTGGAACACCAGTTGGTGTATTAAGTCATCTCTGACTTCTCTAAAAACAATGGGTTTGGCTATGTTGGTACATTTCTGCAGGAGGAAGGTGGGGAGATGGTCACTAAGACCATCAGGAAGGCATCCTGTCTGATAGTTTTGTTTGGGGCAGTTAACTAGTGTACAGTCTGGAATAGACTGTTTGTGGATTTTTTGTCGATTCTAGTGGGTTCTTGGATAAGTTGGGTAAAACTGTAAAGATTAATATGGTTAGTTGGGTTGTTAGAAGTACAGGCTGACCAATCAGTGTTCAAGTCACCTAGTAAGATGGTTTCTTGGGGGAGATTATCTGTGGCCCATTGTAACATTTCTTCAATGATGGGAGAGTTATTGCCTGGGGGAATATAACAGCAGAGAATGATGATAGTTTTTGTGTCATTTATGCTTAGGGTTGAACCTAAGGTTTTGGCATTTCGAAATTTAGGTATGGGGGTTTGTAGAGGTTTGATGCTGATTATATTTTTGTAGAGGATAGCAACTCCACCTCCCTTTTTGCCCACTCTATCTAGTCTTAGGATATTATATTCTAGTGGGAGAATTTCTTCATTTTGGGTACTAGGTTTTAGCCACATCTCAGTAATGGTTGGTATGTCAGGGGAGTAGTGAGCTATAAATGCATGTAGGTCAGAAAGTTTGTTAGAGATACTTCTGAAGTTGACATTCAGAATCAATAGGTCAGAGATTTGCCTAGCAGAGAGTAGAGAATTTTGTGGTCCAGGGTTTGGGTGTATGTCTCCAGTTATAAGTAGATTTTTAGTGATAAACAGTATGTGTTTAATTGTGTGCACTATGTCTATGTTGGATCTAAATTATATTTTTCTAGTGTAAGATGGTGTTATGTGAGACTTATGAATGTGTAGGATTAAGTTGTCTTTAAATAATATAGAGGAGACAGGAAAGAAAATGTGTGAGTACATTTGTTTGAGAAAGTGTTATGTGGAAGGATGTGTTATCCAGTGATGTGTTTGTATATAATGATGTGATGTTTGTTAGGTATGTGAGGGTTAGGAAGAGAAATCCTAGGATTAATGGTATTTTATGAGGGAGTAGTGGTTGGGTCTTAGGGGTTTTGGGGTTCAAGTGTGGGTGGAGTGTGAATGCATGGCAAGTAGATACTATGCACCTTTTTAACGTAGAAAGTTAAAAGGGGGTGTGTATGAGAGGTCTTTGATTGGAGGAGGGTGTGGTCAGGTGATCTGGGGTAAAAATAAAATGTAGAGGTAGTGGGGGCAGGAGGGAAATGGGGGTAGGGTAGGGGAGCAGAGTGAACAGAGCATAGTGAGGTGAACAAAATGGGGCTACATCAGTCCTTGAGACTGCAGAACCTTTCTATATGGCTGGTCAGGACAGAACAGTAAAAGGAAGATACCTCTGTAATTAAGCAGGGGTGGGAGGAAGTTGTGCAGGTTTAAGGTGGGGGAGGGGTAGACACAAATTAATAGAAGGTTGAGAGTCAGGAAAAACTGGACTAGGCAAGCTGCTAAAAAGAAAACAGGAAAACCAAACTAAGTCAATTCCAGGTCAGTGTAGTGAAGTATCTTCCTAATAACTACAAATCTTATGCTACTAATCTAGTACAGTGTGGTGAAAAGGACCACCACTTCTACAAGAAAAAACAACTGAAGTATGGGCTGTAGGTACATAGGTAAACTTTTTTCAAGAGAAAGTAGGTTTAAGTAATTGACCTAGGAGTACAATAGGAAGACAAAAATGGGGGGAACAGTAGTGTGCATGTGTAAAGTGAAAGGGGAAAGAGTCTTCAGTTTACAGGACAGATTAAATCCAACTCTAACATACACTAGTGTATCTGAAAACACTTTAGTGTTCCACCAATGCAGGGTCTCACAGTGCAGCGTAACGAGACAGCCTTGGGTTGATTGAAGGTTGTCCAAGACACAGGATGAAACTTTTGCTGAGGGGAATGTGAGCACACTACTGGGGATTCCTATGAAGTAAGGCAGAAAAGCTAAGTCAAAAGATGGTGCCTTTAATTTAATAATAATTTGTCCTTTATCATGGCTTAACTGCAAAGTGGTTTGCCACTGTTTCATGGTCACTGTGATATAATTTATCAGTGTAGTACGTATCTTATACATTTTTAAGCACTCTTTTATCCATGAATGTGGGATACTGTCAAATGCTTTTTTATAGTCAATCCATGCCATAATAAGATTCTTCACAGTTTTACAGTTCTCCACTATGACTTTAACAACAAATGATTCTTTGTTCCTTAAGACTTTCTTTTATTGCCCTTTTGTTCTACTGCCATAATTGAGTTTTCTTCTAAATGACCATAAACTCTGTCGGCATCAATTCCAGTGTATAATTTATAAGCTGTCAGTAGGCAAGTTATTGGTCTATAATTGTTAGGGTAGCTTGCAGGTTCACTCTTAAGTAGAAGCATTGTTTTTCCTGTTGTTAGCCAGGTTGGTGTTTTTTCAGAGTACACATATAAATAGTTCTTACTCAAGGCTAAATCTTTATGCAAAGATGTTAATACTTTTAACCAGAAGTTAGGTACTGCATCTGGGCCTGGGATTTTTCAGTTAGAGGCTTTTCTTAACTTTGTTTTAATCTCTCTCTGGCTGTCACTTCATCCCATTTCATATCCTGTGCATTTGAACTTCTTATTCTTTCTTTTACTTTTTCTATCCATTTAGCATCTTTGTTATGTTCCATAGGATCTTCATAAATAGTTCTCCAAAATATATCTATATCTTCTTTTTGGTGGTCTTTCAATTCCTTTTACCTTTTTTCCCAATTCTCTATGGAAACTTGTTTTGAGTCATCAATAAATTGCTTATTTTGTACTTTTCCTTTATATTTATCTGTGTATCTTCTACGTTTTTCTGCCTGTGCTGATATTTTAAGTTTATTATTTGTGATAGTGCATAAATCCTGATCTATTATAATACTGTGCATTGCTTTTATCATGTATATCTTGGAGTATTTATGTTGACTTGTTCCCTCTTCTATACTTTTCTAACAGTGACACTTCTCGTCTTAACTGCTTTATAGTCTTCTCTATTTGATACTTCTATAATGGTATTCAATTTATCCCCTTATTTTCCTTACTACCCTGTGTTATTGTGGTAGAATTTTATCTGTTATTAATTTAGCTGCACAGTAATATATCCTGTTTGTTTCTGTTATATTGCATGGATCTCTATGGACAGTCCTAATTACTGTGTTCATTTGTTTTATCAAACTTCCTAAGCTTTTGTTTTTTATTGACCTTCTGCAGTCTATTTCTTTCATTGATCTTAATATGTATATCTATTTCTATTAAATCAAGCAACTCTTCTCTCAGCTCATGTTCTTCTAAACTGAGGGCACATTTTTTGTTCTCCATTTTCTGCATGCACATTTCTTCAAGTTCATCCTGTGTCATCTGTTGCTCTGTCATATGGGAACTCACTGGCCTATCACTCCTCAACATTGATTGCATCAGAATTGTTACAGTTTCCTGTTCCCTCCCTTGCTGTCCAGCTTTAAGTAAATGTTTACACCGGTTTCCTGTGGAAGACTTCAAATTATCTTCATATGGCAACTGACCAGTTGCTTTCCATGCCACTGATTTCTCCTTAATTTGGATGTATATTGCTCTATCCTGCTGTGGTGCTTTCTGAGTTAGATCTTCTACACTGAATCATTCACTTCACAGGTACTCCATAACCTCAGTTTCTATTTCTTTAACTTCTCCATTACTAATCTTTTTTCTACTTTTCCTCTTTGTCTTCTAATTTTTTGTATTGTAAAGTTTTCCATGTCTGGATTCCTCTGCCTGTATTTCTCTTCAAATATCTTTGGTGCTGCTGTTTTGTATTGATTAGTTTTGCTTTCTCCTTTGCATAAATATTACACCATATTAAATCTTTTTTTCTTTCACATATCCATATTTCTTCTTCAGATGTCTCCTATTCTTCCTGTTTCTCTTGTGGAATAATATGTAAATTCTCTTCAAGTTCCTACTACTGAATTCATGTCTTCCATACCTAATATAGTCATACATTTCTTCAGAAATCTACCCTCTTTTGACATATTTTCCCTTCTAGGCCCTCTAAGTACATCCTTGCTGTCACAAATTAAATTCCAGTCTCCACCTATAAGTAATATTCACAGATGAAAGCTGATTATTTCTCCCAAAATTTTCTTAAGCTCCATAATAGCAGTTTTAGGTGGAATATAAATTCATGCAAGTGTACCTCTTCCCTTGCCAGTAGCCCCTTACTCCCACAGATCTATGATTTATTATCTTTTTTCCTCTTCTATGACTATTAGAGCTCCTGTAACAATTAATATAAGTACTGTTATTTTCCTTTGTCCCTAATATTATACTGAATATCCATCCTAAAATTATTTCTTTATTGAATTTACATGCTCATTTCTTTCCAGTATCCTGTAACATTGCTATCTGCACTCTGCATTTATTTATATAATTCAATACTCTTGTATCTTATTTATACCTAGGAGACCATTCACATTCCCCAATAATGTGGGAAGTGTTGACATTATGATAAGAAATTGTTATTCCCACCTATTATATATGACAGCTTGTTACATGTCTTTCTAGCTTTTGTGATACAAGCACCCCTAGTGTTTGGTAGGTTGATATTTTATATAGTTGTTTCTTGTTATCTCCACTTGAACCTATGTCACATTTTACAAGATTTTTTGTTTTATTGGAAACCCTCAAACAAACAACCCCCCCAAAAAAAACCATAACTGTTAACAATGTAAACACATAAAGCTATGTACATCTTCAAATAATGAAGTTTTAACCCTCCTAATAGGAACAGTTGCAGTCAAAGACATAATGTGACCTAAAGTTCATATTATTGCTTGTGCTCCTATTTACACTAATTGTTTTCTATATTTTTAACTTTATTTCACTCCCACTTGTGAAAAACAACATGCATGCCTTCAACAAACATAAATTTTTAGCCATGAAAAAACAGGGATCTGGCTTTTTATTCCCCTATAATCAGCTTCGTTCCATGGAAATATAACAGAAAAAAGTGTCATTCAGCTGCAAACATCTAAAGACATGTTTAATATTTATTGCTGAAGGAAAAGGTTTCATTACATTCAATGTTCTCCTATTTACTTGTTTCCATTTAGAACATTATTAGATTAAGCCAAGGGTTTTAATGTAGACTTTCAACTCTGCAAAAACAAGAGAAAACATATCAGTTTTCCATATATTATGATCTGTGTGCATTTACTTCCCATTCCCACTTCAAAACCTAAGATTACAGCCTGTTAACCGGAACATGACTTCATCCAGCATTTTGCTGTTTTTGCATTGGAATACTTACATTTATTAATACTAAAAAATAAAAAAAGGCATATATTTACTTTAATATCTGTATCCCATATAACATCTGAAAATGCTTCACTGTATAATGTGTAATTTATATTTTGAAAAGTTATTTAAATATACTGTTAAGAATAGAAACTAGTAAAACAGTTACAAAACTGTTAACTTATAGTTTCCCTTTTCTTTCCTCTTCCCATCCCCTTAGTGTCTTTTAAAACATTAATGCCATGAAGTGAGGTAAAAACCTTCCAGTCCCTCTCAAGTTTGCAAAACACAACCTCAGCTGGCTCCTAAAGGTCTTCTCCGTAAATAAAATCCAATGCAGTAAAACAAAACAGGATCTCGACCACCACGAAAAATAGAAAATCATATTTATTTAGACAACAACAAAAGATGAGCGCTTTCGCGTACTCCGTGTACGCTTCTTCAGATCTAATGCATCCATTAAAACAATAATCCTTATATACACAAAAATTCTCTAATTAATTATTCAATCATCCAATAATTAGAATCAATCAATCTAATTATACCAGTTAAAAGAGAAAGGTAGACAAGTTGGAATGCAGTATAACACAGGCTGATAACCATACAAAAAACAGCCTGCAATGTCTCAAACCAAATAGAGAAAGAATTCTTTAATACTAACTAAATAACAAAAAATATATCACAAAAATCACATAGCAGTTCTAACCTATTATATCCCTCTCAAGTTTAACAAAGTCAATGAATAGTCCATTCTTTCCACTTTTTTTACAGCTATATTTCACAAATGTGATTGGTGCTTTGTGATCTTACATTTATTCACTAATTTTCATGCTGCTAGTGTACTTCCTGTTCATCTCCATCAACCAACTCTAGAGTCTAGTTCACTTCCAAGGTACTCAAAATTCTTCTAGTCAACTCCTGTGTTTTTCTTTGTCTCTTAAGCATTTTTGTTTCGAACAGTGGAAAATGTTTCACTAGCAAAGTTTCTCTATAAGCTTTGTTATCAGAAGAATATGAAGCAGAGACCCCTTCTGCTTGATGACTCACTTTTGTGGGATAAACTTTTGTAGTTCCTCTTGGCCTGTTCTGCATAAAAAAATGACTTTGATCCTCCAGGAAAAATATTATGAAGACAGCTGGATACATCAGCTTGAATCTCATAACTGTCTCTCAGTATTTATTGATTTCTGGAATAAATCTGCTCCTCTTCTGCCTAGTTTACAGTTCCACAAACATTCCATTGTCTCTAACATTTAATACTTTGCCCATCTGCCACCATTTCATTAGGATTATCTCTTTCTGCTTGTATGATTACATCTTTACTAATACATGCCTTGGCTGCCTTCTCATGGCCAGGTTTGGAGCATACACACAATGAGCCCTTTCAATTAAAAAAATGTTGCTGTGGAATACTAGTCCAGTTGCTTAGCTGTACCTTCATAAAAGTAATACAGTCTGTTCCATCCAGTTTCTCTGGTACATCAGAAAATCTCAGGTTTTCCCTACATGCTCTTTTCTCTAACTGCCATTTTTGAAACATCTCTTATTGAGGAGGTTTATACTCAGATGGCTTTTTCTTCATTTTGACATCTGATTTTTGTAGTTTTATCAGTTCATCTGAATATCTGTTTAAATACTTCTATTTTCTCTAGGTTTTTGTTATTTGAGTTGATCTACTCCTTCAGTCTTTCATTTATTTTAATCAGATCTGAGCACATTTGACTTATTTTTCCTCTAGATTACTGGAAGTCATGTCTTGCCCCAAAGCCAGAGCTTGAACTTTTTTTGCTGAACAGCTGCAGGATTTCTCCCAGTCAGTGTTTTTTTTTCTTTGCCTTTTTTAGTTGATTTTCTTTCAGGCTCTCCAAGTTTCTTCTTTGCTGGCATCCAGACAGTACTAGCCAGTAGCTGAATTTACTACAATTGACAGAGTTCCTGGTCCTTATCTTGTCAGTTTCTTTTTTCACACTAGGAGAGATGAAGTTAAGCTATTGATCAGTGTGCACCCATCTTGAAAGTATCACAAAATCCCCCTTTTGGGCCAGTGGCTTGCCATGGTTATCTCACTTGAGCTGTCTGTGATGAAGCTTAAGTTAGTTACTACTAAAAACTCCCCCGCATGAGGTGGTTAGGCCTATGTGGGGAAACACTGTATCCTGGAGTTAGCGTTAATTACTCCTGGCCATCTGCTGTTGGAGTATTTTTTATCCCAGCTCAGACAAATTAAGCCTGGCTGCTATTTGCTAGCCAGTGTACTGTATGTTCTCAAAATGTAGTGTTTTTAAAGTTCTCTAATAACAATTGATGTGAAACAGAAATGATTCCAATCAACTTTTACTTTCATACAGAACACTGTATGACATTATTGATTTGTTGAACCAATATACATATTCTGTTGTATATTTTATCATGTTTAAAAACGTGTTGTGTACTATCATCTACAAATAGTTTAGGGATAAAAATGTAACTAGCCATACATTAAAATGTAAACTATCACAAGTTTTATGCTTACATTACATATTTTGTTACTTTGTCCTTATATAGAGAGCTGTTTCTGCTAAAAATCACTGGTCATTGTATGTGTCATTATCTTTTTCCAGGCCTGTGCTGTGAAACATTGTCCATCCATCCATCCATCCATCCATCCATCCATCCATCCAGCCATAACCTGCTTTTTCCAGTTTTTGCACAAGGTGTTGGATTGTCACATTAACAATGACCTTCATCTAAATCCAATATTCATACTGCCAGGGAGCCAACTCTGCTGTGGTATTGTGAAACATTGTGCATGTTACAAGATACCTCCTCCTCACAAGCAGGACCAGTTCCAGGAATCCTTTCACCTGTTATTGTCTAAGCAAAGTTACTCAGTGATATATTAAAAATGGAATCTGTAACACATTGTCTGCTTTTTTCTCCATAGGCAGGACCATCTTAAGGAGTCTTTCCATATTTTTCAATGCATGCAGTTAAATCACTCAATGATATGTTAAAAACAGTGTTTGTGGCACATCTTCTGTTTCCTTGTTCACAGGCAGGACCACCAGTCAAAATTCTTATCTGTCTTAATGCATAAAGTTACTATTGCTTTAACACAATATGTGCCATGATTTTATAATGTATTTAATACAGCACTATGCAGCATACTGTATGCCTCCTTATCTACAATATTCTGCAAAACAATTATATTTATTTTTTAATGCAGTGATGGTTGGCTGGATGTTTTTTCTTGTATGACAGTAATTCCTTCCTGACACAGGACATGTCATTACATCCTATGATAAACTAGGAATAAGTGTGAACCACAGCTCACTGATCTCCTTTAAGAAACTCTTGAAAGGCTGGCAAAAAATAAAAAAGAACCATTTTGAATGTGACTCAACATGTCACAATAAAATGTATCATGTGCTTTTAGAACTGCTTATCGTTTTTGCAAACACATCTTCCAGGTGTTCTGGATGTAGTAGCTAATGGGAAATGCTTCACATGGAAGTTTGGCATATCCTGCCATTACCAATAAGAGGGCAGCACCCAGTTACGCATCCTTAAGTGACAAGTTACTATTACAAGATATGAACATATAACATTATAGTAAATATAATTGTGCATATCAATGATGGGCAGCATTCCTAGCTTAATAATGTTAAAACACAATGATGCCTGAGATTGACCATGGATAACCCACTTAACTTTTTCATGCTTGATATTTTGTTGCATTGAACAATTTACATTTGGATTACAGATTTCCTGCTTCTGTTGCCTACATCATCTTTGTATTTTAATATCATAGTCCCTTTCCTGCAACCCTAAAATTTAATTTAATCACAATTAACATTATGTGTCTGTGATGACATGCTTATGCATCATCACTGAGGCCAAAGTTTCACTGTCTAGGCATTTGGTAGTGTAAGCAGATGTACAAAATAACATCTTTGAGATCTGACACCCAAAGAATGCAATTTCTGTTTTTCTATCAAAAACCCCACACTGTACATTTCATGTTAGCTTTCATATTATCATTTTTGCCCTGTTGGCACAAAGGACACCTCCACTGATCATCCTACTGAATTGAATTAGCTGAGGCATGTAATGCCTTCATGATTTCTAGAATGTTCTATAAATAACATGCCTACTCTGGATTCCTTCAGTCTCCAGGATGTGTTTATTCAGACTGCCTTCTATGAAGAACGTGTATCACATGACATGTATCTCCCTGTACCTAGGTGTTACCCTATTTAAAGGTATAAAATCCCCAGACACCACAAACCATACAGTGAGGCAATTATGTGTACAGCAGTAAAGGAACACAAGCATTTATACAGCTCTGTATCACTGTGCTGAGTGACAGAAGCAGCATATACACTCCACCCCCCAAAAAAATCATACAATCATTTCACACATCTTTATAAAAGACCTCCCCACCCTCTTGCAGGCTAGTTGCTCGTGCACACAATTGATATATTATCCCCAGCACAGTTATTATCTAGCCCTTGTTACAAATTAAGATTATAGAATAAAGACTCATTACTATTCAAAAATGAGCACACTGATTTGACATCCCAACCAGTGTGCTGGTGTAAATCAAGCATATTCCAAAAGAGAAAAATTCCGGCTGAAGTACCGCTGAGCGGCTAGACTTTCTGTTGACATATGCTGAATTATAAGCTTCTTTTTACCACTGACAGATCAAAATATGAGAAAAATCAGGTATGTTCTACAAAGCTAAAGAAACAGAACACACCTTACTTTCCTTGTATTTTTTGTACGGTCCTTTGTAAAATCTCTGACTTTTTTAAAAAGTTTAAAAAAAGCAAGAGAGATTCTCTTTTCTCCATCATTTCTCCTGCAGTGCACTGCACTGATGTACTGTGCAAGCATGGGAACGTAAGTCCCATATGCATGTGCAGTACATCAGTATAGGGAAGAGAACATGGAAGAAGACTGAAGTGCCTTATGTAAATACACTATTTAGGGAAGATAAGCAATTTCTTTCTTAAATAATGTGATTGTATAATAGCGATAATCTACTCCCGTGTGTGGGTATATCAGGATTTACCCACGGTTATCTTGGGTTAATCACTAGGACTTCACCCTCATAATCAAATCACACCAACCATGGGTAAATCCTGATACACTCACACACAGTCATGGATTATTGTTAAAGTATACATATCACCCAGGGCAGGTGAAAGTTGCCATGACACAATGTCTGAAGCATAATGTTCCCTACTTGCACACTGTACCATGTCCTGGGCATAGACTATAGAAGCAGCTATACTCATATTGCAAGGATCAACTTCACAAACTGCACAGTATGAGTATTTTGGCATACTGCCAGCTCCTCCTGCACTGCTTTGCTGCTGACCTCAGGAATTGTATGAATCATCAGCTAGGGTTTATATTCACCCATGCCTGCGTCACTGATCATGCTGTTTACTGCCTCATGCTTGCAGTACCTGCCATGTGAACTGCTGTGCCCCATTCAAGCCCATATTGTAACAGACACCACATACAGCACTAATGTTTTAAAGTAACCTTATTATGGCACTACATTTGGAATTTTCAATGCGGTGAATAAGCAGTGAAAAGGCAATAAAAATATTTGCATTGAACATACAATGTAAAAAGTTGCTTTACTTGCACAGTTTAAAAGATTTTTCTCACATTTAATTTTTCTTTCATTTTGGGCTCCAAGCATTTGCTGTCCAGACTTCAAACAGACAGGATTTTAACACATCATTTAATGACTGCTGGGATACGTGAAAGAGATAACAGTCATACCTCTCTGTGGATGTGATCCATTTAGTGGCAGAAGGTGGGAGATGCAGACTTGATAATATAAATTCATGAGAAAACATACCTGTGAACTACAGCAAATGATTTTCTTACTTTTTGTACAGCATATTGTATTGTTGTATGTACAAATCATCTGTCAATGGCCCGTGTAATTCTACTGCACATTAGCAATTGAGCTGGAATACCCCTGTGCTACTGTCTATGCTGCTTTTAACAATATATGTCCTCAGAGGAAAACATCAGCTGTATGGCTGTCAGCAAGTGAGCAGCATGCCCTCGACTGATGGCTCCTGCCATACCATTCCTCTTTCTAGATTTCTCATGTGCTGCTCCTACACTGGCCCAATAATCAAGGAGCCTCAATCCTCACCATTGGCAACAGTTAGGGGATATGCACACTGGAAGGATGACATGTACACACATAGTAAAGTGCAATTTCCCTTAAGAGCACACAGAAATCACAGTCAGTCTGGGACTGGTTTATCCCTCTTTCACCCGATCGCCAATAAGACTCCCAACTGACACAGCTATAGGGTTAAGATCTCAGCTGAGGGGCCAAGACAAGACCTCCAGCACCCTCTCTGTCCAGCGTGTGCTTCATGTCCCTGCCCAAGTAGCTGACACACGCACAAACTTTGAGATTTGATTTATATACAAACATATACCTGGGGAAGGTTGGCCCAGATTTACCAGCTATGCCCCCTTCTGCCCAGAATATAAGATAGTTTCCATTGCCACCAACCCCTACTTATCAGCTGCTGTAAGGCCTTTACAAAGGGTGTCCAATCCTACAGTGTAATGTCATTATTATCCAAATGGTAGTTTTGACCAAGTGCCAGGCTATTGGGAGTGGCCTGTACAGTGTCAACAAATACATATGCAAGTACTCTAACAGCTTAAATATGTCTTACAAACATCAGCCACAAAAATAGATTTAAATATATTTAATAATAAATAATAAAAGAAAAAGACAATACTCAGAAAACAAACACAGTTATTTCAGAGTTCAAAATTAAAGGAAATATCTTAAAACCACATTGCAGGACAGTCTCAAATAAATACAGAAAACATATAAACTAATCTTTACTATAGTCCTATCTATATCTAAAAGAGATACTATGCCCTGAATCTTACTTACAGCAAGTGCGGAAGTAGTGCTGATGAGTAGATGCTCTTTCTAGGTCCAAAACAAAATACAAAATGCACAGTCTCTCACTGAGATAGTTCTTAACTTAACATCAAACATTACTGCTGGGTTAGCATGGATGACATCACTCTGTCACCTCACTTCAGTTCCCAGGCTAAACAGAAACTTAACAGATTTAACATGTCTGTGTTAAAAATACATATCTCTCAGAAGTTTGCAAATCTTGAAGGTCATAAAACAATAAAACACTTACAAACAATGCAAAAGGCATGCTAGTTCTAGACATCCTGTTTCCTTGCTACATTGAAACTAACTTTTATAGCATAATCGTAAAGCACTTAATTTCAACTTATTTTCTTGAAGCTTTGTGCGTTAATCTTCTATGTTTCAGCAGGGTATGCTGTGGTTACATTCTTGAAGCTCAGTACATAACATACAGTGCTCTATAAATCATATCAATATTCACAAATGACATACAATTATTTATAAAATTTCAGATAGCTGGTCTGACAGTGTCACATTTCTTCCCCCCCAAAAAACTCAAGCTAGTTTTTCAAGTGACCCTTGAGAAGTGTTGCTTAAAAGGGTTGAGCCTACCTGGGAATACCTTACCGCATTCCCTGTCTTGAGAACCCATCTGCATTTGCACTGCTAACCCCCCTTTGGTGCTGCACTGTCACATTATATGCTTGCAACCCTAGGCTCCACCTTAGTAACTTGGTATTTTGCTGGCTGGCTTGATGTAGCCATGTTAAGGGATTGTAGTCTCTAACTACAGTGAATTTCCTTCTGGACAGATAAGGCTGAAGTTTCTGCAGTGCCCACACTATGGCTGGGCATTCCTTTTCTACAGCTGCATAACATTCCACCCTGGGTTGGAGCCTATGACTGAGATATACCACTGGGTGCTCTTCTCCCTCTGAGCAAACCTGGCTAATTACAGCTCCCACCCCATGGTTTAAAGCATCCACCTGTGCAACAAATTATTTGCTGTAATCTGGACTGGCTAACACAGGGGGTCCTCCCAAATCTCCTTTAAGCTTCTGGAATGCCTGTTCACATGTTGGGATCCACACTACCTTATCTGGCCTGTTTTTCCTTATCAGGACTGTGAGAGGAGCTGCTATGGTACTATAATTGGAGACAAACTTTCTGTAGTACCCTGCTGTCCCTAAGAATGCCCTCACCTGCTTTTTGGTAACAAGGGTAGGCCATACCTGAATGGCTTCCACTTTTGCAGATTATGGCCTGATCCTACCACTCCCCACTCTATGTCCTAAATAGGAAACCTCTACCATACCCACCTGACACTTACTGGGCTTAATGGTAACTCTGCCCTCTGCAGTCTGCCCGGCACCTCCCTGACATGCTAAAGGTTCTCTTGCCAGGAATGGCTGTAGATGGCAGTATCATCTAGGTAAGCAAGGGCAAAATCTCCTGCTCCTGCTAGGATATGATCTACCAGCCTCTGAAATGTCACTGGGGCATTTTTCATCACAAAGGGCATATTCGTGAACTCATACAAGCTAAACGGAGTCACAAAGGCTGACCTCTCTCTAGCACTGGGAGTCAAGGTCACCTGCCAGTAACCCTTGGTAAGATACTTAGTCCCACCCAGCTGCTCTAGGGCTTTAACTGTCCTTGGCATGGGGTAAGCATCTGACTCTGTGTGACTATTTAATTTCCTGTAGTCCACACAGAACAGAGTGCCACCATCCTTCTCTGGTATCTGCACCACTGAGGAGGCCCAGGGACTGCTGGACTCCTGGATTACCCCTAGTTCCAACATTTCCTGTATCTCCTCACTCAGAGTCTGTTTGACTCTCTCAGGCACCCTATAAGGGGCCTGCTTAATAGGTCTTTGGGGTCCTGTACCCACATGGTATGCACAAGGTGGGTGCACCCTGGTTTCACAGTGAAAATACCACCAAACTCTTGTAACAATGCTTGGATTTCTCTAACATGGGTAGGGGATAGCTGCTGGGACATTGCTACCCCTTCCACTGAGGTGTCAGTCCGAGCCTCACTGAGGAGATCAGTAACCAGATCCCCCTCAGACTCCTCCTGCCATCCACTGCAAATACTCAGGACAAGGGCCTCCCTATTATGGTAAGGTTTCATCATGTTAACATGGTATAATGTGTGCCCCTGCCTAAACATTCTACTATGTAATTAACATCACTGACCTTCCTTTCCACTTTGCACAGTCCCTCTCAAGCTACCTGCAACTTGTTGTGCCTCAGAGGAATGAGAACCATTACCTTTGCCCTACAACATACTGTCCAGTTCAAGCATTCCTGTCATACCAGATCTTTTTTTGCTATTGGGCTTCTAATAGGTTCTCCTGGGCCAAGCCCATAAGTTCCCTGAGCCTTGTCCTGAGGTTTAGGACATATGCTACAACATACTCCTTGTGGGATTCACACTCACCCTCCCACTCATCTTGAATCAAATCTAGAGGTCCCCTCAACCTATGCCCATACAGCAACTCAAAGGGTGAAAAACCTTTGGATTCTTGGGGAGCTTCTCTGTAAGCAAACAACAGATGGGGGCAAATATTTGTCCCAATCCCTCTTGAACGGGTCTGCAAATGCATGTAGCATGGAGTTGAGGTAGAGTTTAGCCTCTCAACAAGACCATTAGTCTGGGGATGGTAGGGGGTGGTCTTTAGGTGCTTCACCCCACAGTGCTTCCACAGACAAGCCAGCAGGTCTGACATAAAATTGGCACCTCTGTCAGTCAGTATTTTTGGTAACCTACCCTGCTGAAATCTTTAACAAAGCATTTGCCACCTTTTCTCCCTCAGTGGAGGACAGAGACACTGTTTCAGGATATCTGGTAGAATAATCTACTACCACTAGGACATACTTTTTCCCTGTGGAACTTGATGTACTCAGAGTCCCACAATATCCATAGCTACCCTCTGAAATGGCTCCTCAATCACATGCAAAGGCACTAAAGGAGATTTCACCTTGTCTCCTGCCTTGCCTACCTTTTGGCACAGCTAACAGGTCCTGCAGTAACCTGTTATATCTCTGGAAATCCCAGGTCAATAAATGTTCCACATAATATGTCTCTTTGCACACGTTATGCCCATATAATCCTACAAAGGGAATATCATGGGTTATGGCTAGAAGTGCTAGATGGTAGGTTCTGGGCACTACCAACTGCTGTATTATCTCACCCTCTAGCCCTCCCTCACGGTTCACTCTCTATACAGTACCCCTTTGTCCCAGTATACAGATTCCCCCCTTGAGAATCAGGTGCCTCACAGGTTACTTCCCTCAGGCCTTTTAATGTAGGCTCTGAGAGCTGAGCCTGTCTCAATTCTCTCTTTGTAACCCTTCAAAGCTCCCCTTCCACAGGAAGTCTGGTATCCACTGACAGCGGTGCCTCACTGTCAGCCTGAATACTACTACTCACCTCTGCCTTTGCAATCACTCTGTCCAAGGGAACATCAGTACCCACAAGGAGCTGTGGCTCCCATTCAGTCTCACTGCTACAAGGTACCTTCCTCCCGGAAGTAACCACCTCACCAATCCTGGCTGCAAGAGTGCAGTCTGTCTGGGTCTCCCCAGGCTACCAGACCCACATGCTTGTCTCTAAGCCTGACTGGGTGTAACTGTGTGCACACAAGATACTGCATTATCAAAATAATTTTCTATCAGGACATCTTCAGGGATATCCTCAACTACACATACTTGCTGGCTTTCTTTTCCACCCTCCCAATCAAGGTGAACCCTAGCCAAAGTTATTTGGAATGGAGTCTCTCCTAAATCTCTGACTGGAGTAACTGACCAAGCAAGTAGTGCTCCTTTGTAACCATTGCAAGCTTCACAATGGTTAGGTCAGTGGCTGTGTCTCTGTTACCAGTGACTTCTTTCCCCTCCACTAAGATAGGATATAAACTGTTGTGGTAGTTTGGTGCCCTTGTTGACTTGAGACAACTTACTGTTGGCATTTTGTCATTCCCACTTACTGGCTCTCCCACCTTTTGTTCCCCACCTTGCCTCCATGGGCATCTATATGCTACATGACCCCCCTGGTTGCATTTAAGACATTTAAACCTTGGTCCTGGATGTGTACTTGGACTAGTGGCTTCCCCTGATACTGACATACTGTGTTGGGGCAGTCTGGGCTGCCCACCATGGATTCCCTTAGACCCATAGGCAGCACTGGGTGTCCCTTTCCTGTGCAGTGATGCACTGCTTGCTAGGTATAGGTTTCCCTTCTTCCTCAACTCATCTGCAGTAGTGCATTGTCTATCAGCAAACCAGATTCTCATGTCCTCAGGCAAAGTATTAAGGGCTTGTTTCTTCACCAAGAGGTCTGCCAGCCCTTGAAAAGTGGTGACCTGACATCCACTCATCCACCTATGAAAATAAGTGCTTAGTTCAGCAATATATTCACACACACTTTCATCTGCCTTGCGTCAATGCTAAGAAACTTTCTTCTATAAGGTTCAGGTGTTAACTTATTGCTTTCTAAAAGACAGTTCTTTACTATTTTATAATTTAAACAATCAGTATCAGACAATTTATAAAGAATAGAAAAATTTAGAATGACAGCTTCACCATGGAATAAGGTGGCCAAGAACCATACCCAGAGCCCTTGGTCAACATTATACTGTTTGCATACCCTTTCAAACATGAATGAAACTATCAAAATTATCCCCCTCTGTAAATTGTGGAAAAAATTTACTAACAGTTCTTGCTTCTGGGGTTTTGTTATTCCCTTCCTCATTACCTCCATAACTCTGGTGAAGTCAGCATCTCCTTTTCATGTTGCCTCTGCCTCTCATTCTCCTCAGCTTCCAGACATTGCAGTTTCTCATTTTCCTCAGCCTCTAGACATCTCAGTCTCTCTGCTGCTTCTATTTCCAAATGCTTGGCCTCCAGCTCATCTCCTTAATTCCAGATGTATTTTTAAGTCCCCTGTGGAAAGACTGAACTGTCTATTTTCTAAGAGTTGTATATCTCTAAGGTCAGACTGATTGTCCTCCTGGTTGCTATTCTGTGATGCAGCTGTGACTAAAGCTGCCATCATGTCTGCTTTAGTCAGGTTGGTATGCACCAGTCCTTTAGCCTGGCACAATTCAGTCAACTGGCTCCTTGTCAGCTTGCCATATTCCCATGCTGACATGCTTGCCTGCTCTCCCAGACTAAGTTAACAAAAAAAAAAATAAAACAATTGTGATATGAACTCTGAATGTTCACTTCATGGCTGATTGGGAGTACAAATACATTCAGTGACCACTGTACACAGGCTACACTACAAGCCAATTAATATGTGACGTGGCTATCTCACCACTGTCAACCAATTAATATGTGATGTGGATATTCGACTACTGCCACCAAATAATATGTGACACCCCTGCACTGACCCAAATCAAGGAGCCTCAATCCTCACCACTCAGCAACAGCTAGGGGATGTACACACTGGGAGTATGACAAGTACACACACAGTAAAGTGCAATTTCCCTTAAGAGCACACAGAGATCACAGTCAGTCTGGGGCTGGTTTCTCCCTCTTTCTCCAGACCCCCAGTAAGACTCCCCACTGGCACAGCTATAAGGTTAAGATCTCAGCTGACAGGCCAAATCATGACCTCCTGCACACTCTCTGTCCAATGTGTGCTTTGTCTCCCTGCCCAAGTAGCTGATACATAAACACTTTGAGAACTGATTTATATACAAACACACATGCACACACCTGTGGAAGGCTGGCATTTAACTATGATAGAGGGCAACATATGATTGTTAATAGAACAAACTGAGGTTAAGTGGATAGCTGATTTACAGCTGACCAAGCCCATGGTTTAAATATGATGTTGTTGCTGAAGGCAGTCCTGAGGGGGTGTAGACTTAGAAGATGACTGTGATTGGTTCAGCAGTGAACCAATGTGAGTTGAAAGGGGAGTGTGTTAAGAGGGAGTTTCCATCAGACATTGTTTTTATTGGATGTCTTAATATTTATAAAATGGTGTTTCATTTTATTGTTTTTATGGATCTGAAGAAGAGTTACGACTCAAAAGCATTTATCCTTCTTGTTTTGTCTTGTTCATACATTAAAAGTATATTAGCCGTGGTGGACCACATGGGTTTTTTCGTTACTTAACAGATTATGTCATGGCTATAATTTGCCTCACAGAAAACAACAAAGTGTGAAGACTTCTCAACTTCTTTTCATGGACTATTTAAAACTATATTTCTCATCAGATGAGGAACTGAAAGCACAACTGCACTTAGTGTAAATGTTTTCAGATTATATAAGAATGTAATTTGGTCTTGATAAATGTGCAAAATCAACCTTTAAAGCAAGAAAGTTGCAGCACCAAGAAAACATCAGCCTGGGATAGAAATGTGATATAAGACCACATGAGCAAGACAGAGTCTATAAATATTTGAGAATTGATGAAAGATCAGCAATAGAACATGAACAAATTGAATAAAACTAAGCAAGAAATATTTTAGAAGACTAAAATTAATACTGGAAACAATACTGACATCTAGGAATAAAGACCAATCTATAAACCAATTTGCTCTTGTAGTCCTACTGTACGGTTTTGGAGCGACTGACTGGTACCAAAAGGTGTTGGATCGGTTAGACAGGAAACAAGAAGGATGCTTCATGCTTATCAAATGATTTATAAAAATCAGTGCATACCAAAACTATATAGTCCCCATTCTCAAATAGGTATTGACCTCTTTGAAATTGATTACGTGCATAGATCTGCAATTGTAGAACTGCATATATATATATATATATATATATATATATATATATATCTGTTGACCTCACAAAACCCAAACATAGCGAAAATTTAAATAAATGGGAAGAATAAGTCTAAGATGACGTCCCTGCTTAGTTTAGCAGAAGCACACCGGCATCAAGCAGGAATGGAAATCAGTACAGAAGCAGATGAAAATTAGGCAGCAAATGAATGTGCGAAAAAAAACGAAAGAATATAAGATAAAGGATCACACAAGAAGGCAAGAAATGTGGAAAATGCATAAATATAGTTGCAAGTAGACAAAACTCTTGGAACAACCTCATGTTGATCAGGATCAAATGCAGGAATGGTTAAGGAGAAGTGAATTTAAACCAAAAGATGAAAGGTTAATATTGGCAGCCCAAGATAGTAGACAACATACAGGTTGGTTTACAAAGTCCATTGAACATGTAGGAGAAACAGACAAATGTAGGTTTTGTAAAATTGAGTTGAAAACACTTGCACATTTTGTTGCTAGTTGTGGTATACTAATGGCAGAAGGACTGTACACTGAAAGGCATAATAATGTGGCAAGACTGTTCCATTGGGGACTGTGCAAATATAATAATACTGAAGTACCTAAAAACACTGGAAACATGAGCCACAAAGCATTATAGAAAATGATGAAAATTATTTCATATGGGATCACGCATTACCAACAGTTCAAAAAATGGATGCTAGAAAACCAGATATAGTAGTCCATGAAAAGAAGACAAAAGTAGCACTGATCATTGAAATTGCTACACCCATTGATTACAGTGTCTTATGTACAGAGAGATACAAAGTCATAAAATACCATGATTTTCAGGCTGAAACAAGGGCAATGTTAAAGAAGAATACCCAGACAGTTCCAATAGTAAAAGGAACAACAGAGTTTTATAAAAAAAGAATTTACAATAGCACATGTTACCAATGCATGTAACTCTATATGAATTGCAGGAATCGTCATTACTGGGCACATTGCAGGTAATACAAAGAGCACTTCTGGCTAACATCAAAGATTGAAACAACATGCTAATTTTATTAAATTTAATTATACTATGACTTAGGAATGAGGTCCATTCCCATCATGGTATTAGAAACCCAAAGGACTTGAAGAAATTAAAAACAAAAACAAGCCAATATTCCCTCTATCTTTACTTTCACCCCAAACGATATATCTTCTTTGTACCCTTGTGATGTTAGGTTGTCATAAAAGTGAACAAAGAAATGATTATAACAACATATTTCAACTTGCAGTTATTAGACATCATACTCTGCCCCACCCTCCCACAAAGTAACATCAATGACTACTTTATTGGTATTACCATAACTGTCCTTTGCTATCATTCACTTAATAACCATCCAAACACAAACACACTTCTGGTGATCATCTGTGGTTTGTGATTGGCAAACATGGTGAATAGATAGCCATAATAATTTATTTCAACATGCTGTTATGGGGAAACATAACCCCACAACAGTTGCTGTAACAGCAAATAAAAACTGAATGGTGTATTGTGCTATGGAAAGTGCCTGCTGTTATTACTGTCCACATATCCATTTGGTTTCTTGCCAGCAAAATCTGTCCTCAAAGATCACAGCATCTGTTTCATTCATTAGTTTCTGAAGAAACTGCTCCAGATTGTTCAGAAGACACCAGTGGCAGCTGTTGACTTCAAATCAAAGGGGGGCTGCAGGAGACAGCTGAATGTATGGGGCCAGTGTAAAGGGGTGTGGCCAACTAGAAAGGGGAGGGGCTATGCTCAAAACCACAAAAACTGGAACTTTAATTAAATATGCTGCCCTGGGTGCCAAACCATCATTATGAGAGTCCAATCAAGACAAAATGAAGTGTAGAAAAAACAAATATTTCAATACATTGGCTGCATGACAGCTTACTTAATATCTAGATGGAAACAAAAAGGCTATGAGGCATGAAAAAATAAATTACTTTTTAAATACATTACTGGAATGGCAATCAAAATCAAGTATAAGAAAAACAAGCAGCACTTAACTCAAACCACTTCTCCTTGCACTGCATTTCTTATTATAATTTATATTCAGCTTCATAAAAGTACCAAGTAACATGCTGAAAGTAGCAATCTCTGTGATACCCCCACTTGTAAAAATGTTTCTTATCCAAAAAAGACCTGCTGCTTGACAACAACTATCTACTTGTTTCATGGGAAAAACATGATCAAAGTAAAAAATGAACAGCAAACAAGAAACAAGCTCAAGATAAAATTCCTTAAAGGATTACTGCACAGGTTATGGACCACACATGATAGATTGGCATTCTGTTTAGTTTACAGGTAAAGCCTGCAGAAATGACTGCAAGTCTGCAACAAACGTAATGAGCTTCTTAAAATAATGTAATCCTGTCCTTTATTACAACTACTGTCATGTGCATTTCAATACCCAAGGCTTATACGTTATCAAGTTATGTAAGTATTCTCTGCATGGCAACAACAGAAAGGCTTTCAATGTCGGTAATTCTTTAACAGTATGTTTATTAAAGCTTACTTGCATCTTACAATCTCAGACAAGCTTACGTGATGGTCATTAAAGCATTGCTACTTAAACACAGAGCAACAGGGTTTCTGAATAATAAGCATAAATCAACAGTATAAATATATGACAAAACCAGAACATTCTTCAAAATCAAGAACAGATGAAAAGCCACTGTAGTACTTGTGTCTACCTTGGGTGGGGGGATACTCTAAACACTTGCACTGCATAACTGCTTCTTGCCTTGCTTGACCACATCCACAGTCACTACATGGGGGAGTGGGGTACAGCAAGTATGTCAAAATGTGAAATGTCTTTGGCTGACTATGATGGCCCTGACACATTTATCATACCTCTCAACCTCAGAGCAAGAAATCTGGACAAAGCCATAAATAGAGGTGGGACAAAGGCCCAAAAGTAAGGACAATTTTTAAATATTGCTCTTATAAATTTAGAAAATTAATAAAATAGGTCTTGCATTAGTATGAATTTTCTGAAGGGTATGAAATCTGAAACTCAAATGTCTGTCATTTTTCTAACTTCAGTCTTTAATGATTTGCCACTAATTTGCCAGAAAACCACAATTTTATGAAAAATGGACCAAAAATGTGATGCAAAAATATAAAATAGCCACACAATACAGCTGGTTAACCTGTCAAAGAAGGGACACTTTTTAATATTAGTACTGTTAACTTGAGCAGCTGACAAAATAAACAAATCTACATACATTTCTGAAATAAAAGTATTCTATAACTCTGATTATTACATTTATTTATTAATTGTAAACCCTCCAAGGTTTCTTCCAAAATTGCTATTTTGCGAAGGGATTATCAGAGGGAGAGCAACATCTTGAGCCAAAATCGGGGATGAATGAAAGGTTTGGATATGCCTAATTCTATAAAGCAATTTATTTGCATGTACCTCTCAACCTGTTAATGCAGGAAACCTGGACAAGGCCAAATATTTTGGGGGAACATAAAAACATAGGTCTTGCTTTAACATGCATTTTTCTGAAGGATTATTAAGTTTGAAACTCAATGCCTGTCATTATTTAGTGACTTAATTCCTAAATGATTTGCCAGAAAACCACAAATTTTATGAGGAACAAACCAAAAATAAGAAGCAAAATCTGTTAATTCTGTAAAAATTTGGACAGTTGAGAGGTATAGTTCAGCCGGGGCTATCTTTGAGTTTGCTGCCCTTCCCCCTCACAAAATCATGGTCGAATGGTGCCCCCCCGGCAGCCATTCCAATGTCCCATTACTTGGCTATTTCGCCCCATTTACCATAAACACTGTAATGTGCATATTGCTTTACTTCTGCAATGATTTGGGCTTCATTTGACAGTTTTATTTTGCATTTTACAGCAAACACTAAGACATCTGCTAAACAAAGCAATGCAGTCTCACAATGAAAATAGACTTAACATTAAAACTTCTCTGCCCTTGAAACTTACATTCATTGAAACAGCATTGAAACCCACATTCTTAGAAAATATATTTGGCTAGTGGCAGATAAAGATTAAGTTTGGGCTGTTTTCAAATTATAGGCCCCTTGCACACAAAACATACATGTGTTCTGTGATGCACCTTCCTGACTGTATTAAATTATATTCTTTGTATAATACAGTACAGTTGTTAGAGGGTGTTTTAAATTTGTTTTGAAAATGTTTCCAGTAAACAATGAAACAAAATGCATGCACCAATAATGGCAAAACTGCCCAATTGAGAACATTTCCATCATAAAAGTCTACTCAGACTAATAAAATCCACCAGTATCAGTAAATATGCACAGTCTCTTCAGAAGTAAAAGTCATCTAAATAATTCCACATTAAAAAGATCTGTAACTAATGAAGAGGTTGCTGCTAGCAAACAACTTTATATTTCATTGTTTCATCTACAAATAAAGTGCCTGTTGGCCTTGAGGAATAAATTGCCTATGTTACATTACAAAAATGAAAACTCGTAATATTGCAATAGGGAATGGATGGCAAACTGATAATGGGTTCATAGTTACTAGGTATCTTCACCAAAAAGGGCATTCTCAAGACAGCAGCATCCATCCCGTTTACAACACAGTACAGTATCAGCAATGCATCTACATACTGTGGGAGTAGAACCCGCAGCCTTCTGCACCAAAAGCAAGTAAACTACCTGTTGTGCTATTAACAATGCAAGCAGACTTACCATAAGCAGCACTAAACTTCTCTTCCCCTGCATCTCTCAGCTGCTTGTAAAATCTACTTGACACTCAGCTGTATCTCTCAACTTTGCAACACAAGAAATCTGGAAAAAGCCAAAATGTATTGGGGGAACAAAAGCCCAAAAACCAAGGACACATTTTAAATATTGCTTGTATAATCTTGGAAAGTTGCTAGAATAAAATGCTGTGTAACCACCATACATTTTACTGCCAAGTCTTGAACCCAGGACCCTATACAAAATGGTCAGAGCAGAATACCACTACACGAAATCAGCTGTTTTGTGAAAAAAGGAAGACTGAAACTTAAATGGCTACCATTTAGTGAATTCAGTTCTCACCATAGCTGTCAACCTCTTAGCACAAAACACCTGGGCAAAGCTAGTAATGGGGGAATACAGCCCTCAAACATATTCAGTGAATTCAGTTATTACCATAGCTCAATATCTTAGCACAAAAACCCTGGATGAAGCCAAAATGGGGGAATGCAGTCCGAAAAATAGGGACAAATTTCAAATATTCATCTTATATGCTAACAACCTGCGGTGGTGGTGCTGCGGTAGCGTTGTCGCCTCACATTAAGACGCTGTCCAGTTCGGTTCTCAGCTAGAGCATCTTCTGCATGGAGACATGTGTGAATGGGCATACCTTTGTTGGAGGTTGTGCGTCAGGGCTGGTAACTCGGTATGTAAAAATTAACTACCAATCATTAGCGGACCGGACTTCCGCTGTGGCGACCCCTAACTGGGAAAAGCCGAAAGACACAACAACATCTTATATACTAACAAAATTGCTGGAATAAAAGGTTTTGTGTTACCATGTACTTTCTGAAGAATATGAATTCTGAAATTCAAATGCCTGTCAGTTTTATTTATTTAACATTTGTTAACCAGGAAAGTCTGATTTGGAACAAAAGCAAATTTTCAGCAGAGGCCCAGGGAGAAATACTGCAGACACATGTCTTTGTAACATGGGAGGACACCACAGCAAACCCACACAAACACAGGGTGGACATGCAGACTCCACACAAAAGGCACTCCATCCAAGAATCAAACCAGTGAACCTCTAGCTGGGAGGCAACAATGCTACCACTGCACCATCAACTATTTAAGTAATTAAGAATTCAGAAACCACAGATTTTATGAGAAATAGAACAGAACAAAAATATGAGGCAAAAATCTGATCCTAATAGCAATCCAGTTCTGATTTTAATGGATAGACAGTTTATGCAGCACTGCTTTTGTGAAGATGAATTTGTGATGAAACAACATTCTTTTCTCAATCGATCGTACAGCAGAAGAGTTTTACTTGGAGGCAAAAAGTATAGTAGCCTGTATTCAACTTGCCCGTGTAGGAAAAGAAGCCTTTTTGATCAAATAAATCTTACTGATATTAACAGGCATGATTATTATTATTATTATTATTATTATTATTGCCATTGCATACTGCTTGCATTTATTAGTTTTGTTCATGTACGGCTATTCTTTAATCTTGCTAATCTTCTGCTATATAATGTGCAAATTGCACTCTTCAGATCAAGTATACTACAAAACTGTACATATGAACTGGACATTAACTTTCTCTGGGACATTAGAATGTCAAGAAATCAAAAAGGCACTACATTCAGAGGATGTTAGAAGACACTTAATGAAGAGCAGACTTCATTCTTTTTTCCCAAAATACACACACACACACTCACACTCACACTCACACTCACACTCACACTCTGTTTCAAAAATAATCAATCCTGCTAAATCCTCCATTTCAAACATAATCAATCCTGCTTAACATGTACCTGTGTAAAATCCTCCATTTAAAAAATAATCAATCCTATTAACATGTACCGTAACAAGTACCTGTGCAAAATCCTCCCTGTTTCTACATACATGTTGGAATGCACAGTTTATCTGCTTCTAAATAAAGTTATCCTACTAGCAGAGCATCCTATCCTCCGTGCTTCTCGCAGCACGTGCCGGAATGCACAGTTCTGGTTTCTTGGTTCTTTTTCTTTCCTGTTCCCGGTCTCGTTCTGAGACTGACTGCAGACCTTGCAGAACAATCCCCTTTCAGTCTATGTGGTTAGCACCAAATAGACTTCTGGGGCATCTTCAGACTGCTGCCTTCTTCCTGAATCCAGAATGGTAAGACAGCAGTTCGGATTCAATTTTCTAAGCATGCTTGCATGCAGTTCAGGAGTTTATAATTGTGGTTCACAGCTGGGGGGCTGCAGTCCTGCAGTCCAATATCATGAGCAGCCCCTGGAAGACACTGAGATCAGTTTCTAAGAGTAACTTATCTCTAATGGCTAGGAGGGATAGCAACAGGACATGGGTGGGCTACTCATGTCCTATTACTACATTCACAGGCTACAGGTAAGAAGACACTTAGCATGAGCTCTCACTAACAGGTTAAATTTCCTATAGATTTTAAAAGGAAGATTCATGGTAATCATTTGGTTAGTACACGTATTATACTAACAAATTTAACAAATAATTATCTTATTATCTTGTTGACAACCTGAACAATAAAAAATATATTTTTTAATCCATTTCATCTAATTTTAAAATAAAAAAAGTTAAAGTTAAAACCAAGAATAGTCAACACCAGCAGTGGCAGTACATTACCGTAGTGCTGAGTACTCTTGGGTTCTGCAGTTAAGGGGTTAACTCCCCATTGATACTAGCATCTTGAGAAAAAAGTTTCTCCAAATTGAAATTGATAAAACATTCTTAAGGGGTGATGTACTTGAAGAAAGGCTTGCTAGCTTAACTATGATTTGAAGTAATAATTAAATATCTTATGAGTTGGACTGCACTGATAAACCAGAACAGCCAGCTCACTGTAAGGCATAAAAAGCAATGTTTCAATAGTTATATATTTACAGTGCACAGTAGAAAAAGTAAAGACTTAATTACAATTCCACTTACAATACAGAACAAAACTGTGTCATAATATTTCCAAAGATTCGTCAAACATTCATAAAATTTGTTAAGTGGAAGCGTTCCAACTAGGTTTAGTCTAAAATTTTCCATGTGCCAGCAGCATCTGGAGAAAGAAACTTTGGAAAACTGGAATTCATGACTAGACCAAGGAACACTGTACTTTATGAGACTCCAGGGTTTGATCAAAATGTATCCATATAGTTTAGTTTGCAAGACTTGAAAATTTAAATTTGATGAATGTGTCTTTGCAGTCCCCCTCTAGCCCAGAAATATGCATATTATAAGCCATACAAAACATGATTTTAATATGTGTACATTTATATTTGCCAAAAGGGAAAGTAATAACTTCATTTATAACCAAATCTGAAGAATAAATCTTCAACCCTATGACATATTATTCCAAAAGATGTTACAGTGTTATAGTAAGGAAAAAGAAATTTAATGTATTAAGGATACTGTTGTTGTAAACTGGGAGCATTAATATATAAATAGAAGCGTTTCAAAACATATAAAATGTAAGCAACACTATGTTTCAATAAAATTGTGTGTTTTATGATTTCAGATTGTATCCATGTAGCCCAGCTCAGATACATTGGAAAGCACAAAAATTTCACTGTCTGTAAATTTACAGCTGCACAGTGGAAAAGGTAGCTTTGATTATGTCCCACTGCTGTGACTGGCATTGTCACATTCAACAATACTATACTCATCTTTCATGAAATACAATATATCTAATGATAATATTTCCACAGAAAAAAATATCCAGATATAACATAATGGCTGACAATGAATACTGAGTAGCATCCTTTGAAAGAAAAGAACACAGGTTATTCCTTTTTACAAAAGTTGATGTGTGGTATCATCCTGTAGTCTCCAGCATTTCAGTTTATAAACCACCATAAGTCCAGAAACAGTGGACTCCTCATTCAGAAGAGTTGAACACAGCTATATTCACAAGATTTCAGTGAAACTTTTTCCATGAAAATCATTGTCTGGTGGTTTTATCCCAAATACTTTAGTGCAGGGCTTCCTGTCACGATACGTGTACAAAAAAAAATGCCTGTTATGGTGACACAGGCCCTGGTATTCATGGTCAGTATGCATTAGCATGCTACTGCAGACTACTGTGATTCAGAGATGTGAATCATAGTACTTCCTCACCCTCAGGCTGAGGCATATATATTGACAGACACTAGATATATGGAGCAGACTGCCCAGAGAAAGGTTGGGAGAATGTCATGACCAATGCAGATGATTTCTACGATTCGTTTTTTCATCCCTGTGATGACAGGGGTACTGACAGCCATTATGTCAGGAGAAGTAGTGCAGTGAATGTGTGACTTGTGCCAGCACAGCTATCTGGAATTTTTTTAAAATAAAATAATTATATATAATTTTTATATCAAACTGATTTCTACAGATGCTTGTGCTGAAAATGTATTGTGAGGTTTAGTTGTGTTAAAATGTATCAGCAGTGCACACTGCTAGAATGAAAAGAAATGTACATGTATTACTGTAACTGAATTAAACATATATGTTCATAGGTTCATAGGTTCATAGGTTCATACTAGGCTATCTGCCCTAGGGCATTTATAAGCCTAGCCAGAATGTGTTTGGCTTTCGCCACCCATTTTAAATTTATTTTGCTATGCCCTTTTTCTAGGTTAGTATACTGTGCCTCTGTCTAACAGTGACACAGAAGTGATACCCGGGGTAAACCTACGATCTCCCATCCACTTATCAAGATTCCTCTTAAAGAGAGTCAATGAGGGACTCTGCCTAACCTGGACTGGGATTTTATTCCAGAGTGAAGGGAGCCTCTGGGTTATGAATCTGTCCCTCCAGCATGTCCTATTTATTTCAGTGCTGAGGTTCAAGTCTCTCGAGCGTAGCTTGATGGGATTTGGATTTTCTGAGGTGCAGCATGTCCATTAATTCCGGGTTGGACATGGCTTTATACATCAGGCACAGATCGCCTCTGAACAGGCAGTATGCCACTGAGTAGAGCTGGAGTTTCTTTAACCGGGCAGCATATGGCATCTGTTTGAGCCCTTTGATCCTCTTGGTGAGGTACTTTTGGGGTCTTTCCAGTTGCTGCAGGTGTCTGGTAAGGTACATCCCAAAAGGGGCATTGTACTCAATTATGGGACTGATGAGGGATGAGTAAAGTGGCACGATGACCTCCCCTGATCTAGATGTGAATCCCTTCATGATTAGGTGGGCTATATAAAATGTTTTTCTAACCACTTTGGCCACGTGGTTGTCAAATGAGAGGTTGCTATCAACTTGGGTCCCCAGGTCCCTAATTACATCTTCTGTACTTAATGGATTACCACCTATGTGGTAATTTGTGGGCACTTTGTTTTTGCCAAAGGGGATGACTATACACTTTTTGGCATTTAGCTTGAGGCCATGGCTCTGGCACCAGTTGTCTGTTTCTATGAGGCCCTTTTGGAGGATGCTTGTGTCGGCTGGAGAGTTGATTATGGCGCCCAGTTTGCAGTCATCTGCGAACTTGGTCAGCCACAGTCCTTCCGTGTTGGCCTGTACCTCAGAGAAATATATACCGAACAAGAGAGGTCCCAGGACTGAGCCTTGTGGGACACCACTTGTAACTGGTTTGGAGTCTGACATGGCTCCAGCAATTCTAACCATGTGTGTTCTGTCCTTGAGCCAGTTTGCAATCCATCTAGTGACATAGGGGTTTATATTTAAGCTGGTGAGCTTATCTATAATGCCCGAGTGGGGTATTGTATCGAAGGCTTTTGCGAGGTCCAGGTAGGCTGTGTGGACCACCTTCCCCTCGTCAATGGCCTTGGTGACTGTTTCAAAGAAATCAACCAGGTTTAAGAGGCAGGATCTGCCCTTAACAAAGCTGAACTGGGTAGGATCCAGTGTTTGTAGGTCCCCAATATCTTTATTTATGAGGTCCATGATGATCCTTTCCATAGCTTTGCAGACCAAGCTAGTCAGGCTTATGTGGCGATAGTTTCCAGGATCCATTGAGGCACCACCTTTATGGAGAAGGATCACTGTTGCTGTACGCCACTCTTTGGGCACATATCCTGTAGTAAGGCTGAGACTGAACAGTAGTTTTATGTTTGGGTTTAGTTCTTCTTGGAGTTCATGTAGGACGCAGCCCAGGACACCATCTGGTCCCATTGATGCTGTGTTTTTTGCTTTGGAGAGGGCGGCTCTTATCTGAGCATCTGAGATGTCAGGGGGGCAGCACTCTGCTGGGATAGATATTTGCCCTTTTGGTGAGGAGGGGGCGGAGAAGTTTGTGCTGAACCTGTCAGCTAGGATGTTGGCAATGTCTGTGGGTTCGGTGTATTTTTTGTCATTTTGGACTAATTCTGAGCATATCTGGGAATTACCACCCAGGTTCCTAACATAGCTAAAGAAAGCCTTGTGATTATCCTTAGTGTCCTGTGCAATTTTTCTCTCGAAGCTGGCCTTAGACAATTTTATGTGTGCCCATAGTTTTTTGCTAATACTGATCAGTGATGCCTTCCCTTTTTGGGATTTTGATCTATCATTTAGTAGCTTCCTCCTTCTATTGTATAGTTTGTTTATGGCTGGGGTCCACCAGAAAGGACGTCTGCCTTTGGAGGATTGGGTCTTGGTTTTATTTGGGATCGCATGATCCATGCATTCCTGAAGGTGTTCATAGAATGCATTTATAAAGGATTCTGCGGTCTGGGCCATATTTTCCATAGGCCTGGGGGCTTTGAAGGATTCCACCTCAGTTTTGAGGAGTGTGAAATTTGCTTTAGAGAAGTTTTTCACTGTGGTTTTCTGGGCAGGGGGTGGGGTCGGGATGTGAATATCCAGTGAGATTAGTTTATGGTCTGATCTTACCAGTGAGGGATACACTTCTGGTCTGGAGCATAGAGTCCCCATGTTGGTGATGATCAGGTCCAGTATGTTTTCCCCTCTTATGGGAGTGGTAACAAGTTGTTCCATAGCATTTGAGTTTATAAATTCTAGGAACCTTTGGGCTAGGGAGTTGGAGCTAGAGTAATGCTCCCAGTCTATATTTGGGTAGTTGAAGTCGCCCAATATAATGGTGTTTGGAGAGACCTTCATATTTTCCAGTGTTCTCAGGAAGGCCGAGTGGGGTTCCTGGGTTTGGGAGGGTGGTCTGTAGCAGGCTATAAACTGGAAGGCAGTTTTACCCACTGTTAGTTGCACATGGATAGTCTCTGATGCTTCGTGCTTTGCCACCAACCTGGAGGTGCGGGTATCTTTGATGAATATTGATACTCCCCCTCCTTTTGTGGTTCAGTCCAAGTTTTGGCGCCGAAAAGCATGGTATGAGGTATAACCTAGTAGTGCTGGGGTGCTCTCGGGAGCCCTGAACCAGGTTTCTGTTACTGCACAGATATCGATGTTCTCCATGCTAAGGAGAGTTTCGAGTGCATGCATCATGAGGTTTAGACTTCTGGCGTTGAGTAGCATTACTCTTAGTTTCTTATCCCTTGTGATACCTATGGAGGTGGGTTTGTCTTTTGAGCCTTGCCTAAAAAAGGCACTATGGGGGTAGCAAGAGCCTTTGCCAATATCCGAAAGCCCAGGGGTGACAGATGCAAGCTGTCCCTAGCGAAGCATCGTGGCTTGTCGAGCATATCATCCCAAGCTGACAGGCATTGGATCCCCTTTGAATGACACCAGTACTTAAGCCAATTGTTGAAATTGATCATCTTGTCTTCATATTGTGGCATCATTCTTGGTGAGGGTAAGATGCTACTCAACGTCAGGGTCATACCAGTCTGGGCTACATGCTCAGAGAGCTCCTTTATGTCTCTTTTCATGTAGTCCAGGGAGGTACGTCTCAGGTCATTCACACCAGCATGGACAATGACCGAGTCATATTTGTACTTGCCTTGGAGTGACCTGAGTGCTTGTGTTATGTGGCGGATCCTAGCGCCCGACAGACTGCTCACCGTGACCCTCTCCTTGTTCAGCCTGGTGAGAGGGACGTCAGTGTGCCTGACGATAAGAGTCACCTATTACAAGTGTATCAGGTGTGTTGTTTAGTCTTAAGGGCTGTGACTGTTTGGCACACAGGCTTTGTGAGATATGTGTTGCACGTGTTTTGCTTTGGGGTAGCGGCTGCTTGGGTGTCTGCTTTGGAGGTCTCTGCTGCTTTGGCAGATCTTTATTTAGAGCCTCCAAGTATGTTTTTGTGTGATTATGTGTTTTTGTTTTGCTGTCGTGGTAGGTCTATGTGAGACTGGAATTGTAGTGAGAGTGGTTTCCTTCTCCTCCTGACTGGTTATGCCAGTACTGAGTTGAGAGAGCTTAGCCTCCAGTTTGGCTATATGGTTGCATCTCTCACATGTGTTGGAATTTGTTGGGAGGAGGAGAGGGTTGTCTGTGCACATGAGGCAGTTGTAACATTGCCTCAAGATTCCCATCTTTTAATAGAGGATACTGAGACAGCAGAGTTTAACCAGCTAGCTTACTTTAAGAAAAATAAGGGAAATGTAAATAATCTGTTGAACCATTAAAGCAGCTCCCCACAGTGCTGAACAGGACCGGAGACAGTGGGTCTGAAAGAAGCCTTTGATCATTAGCCCAGTGAAGAGAGGGGGTGCCCCAGGCACTGCTATAAACATTTAAATGTGTATTGTAGCTGTCTATGCTAAATTCCTGTCTCAGCTTTAAAGGGGGTATACTGTGAGAACCTAGATTTGGGTGACCAGATGAGGTCATTCTGCAAGTCATCTTGGATATTATATTTTACTGGGAGTAATCTCTGAGTACTGAGTATTCTGTTTTGAGGAACCTGAATAGAAAGACTGCTCACATATTTCATTGTGCTTTTCTCTATCAAGTAAGTTAGTAGGGGAAAGTAATTCTCCTACATTTAGTCAGGAATATATTGAAACTTAGTTTAGAGATTGTGTTCTTTATTTGTATGAGTCTGTCCATGAATGTTATTTTCAATATTTCCTGTGATTTTAACTCTGTTTTACTGTAAATATATATTTAGTAATTTCTTGTTCTTTTATTATTTATTATTAAATATATTTAAAACTTTTATTGTGGCCGAACCTTGTAGAAAGTATTTAACCTTTGAGAGTGCTTATATTTACTTGGTGACATTGGGTGGGCCATTCCACAAGGCCTAGCTGTCTTGGCCACCTACTAGCATTTGTATTAGTATTAATATTACACAGTATAATTGAACAGCCTTTGTTAAGGGCCTGGGAGTAGTTGATTGTGGAGTGACTGCTGGTGGGGATAAATACCTTATACTCTGGGCAGAAGGGGACACAGCAGGTAAATATGTGTCAACCTTTCCCAGCTGTGTGTGTGAAAAATCAAATCTCACAGTGTGTGTGTGTGTGTGTGTGTGTGTGTGTGTGTGTGTGTGTGTGTGTGTGTGTGTGTGTGTGTGTGTGTGTGTGCATCTACTTGGTGCAGGGACACAAAGCACTGAGCTTACAGAGAGTGTGCTGAAGGTCTTGGCTTGGACACTCGGCTAAAGACTTTACACTACAGCTGTGCCAGTGGGGAGTCTTCTGGGGGACCTGGAGGGAGACAGATATAGAGAAATTCAGACCGCGGAATGAGTGTGTTCCCTGTGCATTCTTAAGGGAAACTGTGCTTGATGCAGAGAGATCTGCGTCTGGAAATACTGACTGTATCCATTTGTATTCCAAGTGCATGTCCCTCTCCTTTGTCAGTGGTGACAATTCAGGCTTCTTGATTACTGGCCAGTGTGGGGATGTCACAATCTTCAAAACATTTTATGAGACAGTTTTCAAGACAGCAATATCTCAAATGAGCAGATACAATTACAACAACGAAAATAATGCAAAACAGTAGACAGAAATGAATACAAGAAAGAAACACTGTACACTGTTTACAAAGAATTCCAGAGACATAGAAGTTTCTATATAAATATAACAATTATCACTTTGAAACAGAAAACCACAACAGTAATTGAGATAAACATTAGGAACTAGAAAAAAAAATAAAACTGAATGAGCACCTTCCATAAGACAAGCTAATGTTAAGACATGTGTAGAATGAAACCATTATGTCTTGAGTATCCCCTTTTATAATCCTCATGTGAAACCTGGCAAGAGATGCCAAGAGGGTAGGTTTTGCCATTAGTCCTAGGGTTTTGGAGCAAAGGGCTGCCAGAACTGAATGGAACTGAAAAATATGAGACAAGAACTCATTTGTTGTATTAGACTAGCCTTGCACAATACAGTGTCTAATACACAACTGATAAGTATGATAGCTGCATCTGTGAGTTTGTAGTGTTCGCTGTTATACTCGGTGATTGGAACAGCTTTAATAAAGGCTTTTGTGCTGACATATTGTATT
The DNA here is from genome assembly GCF_019279795.1 of Protopterus annectens. Taxonomy (NCBI): domain Eukaryota; kingdom Metazoa; phylum Chordata; order Ceratodontiformes; family Protopteridae; genus Protopterus; species Protopterus annectens. Next base: position 1,765,735,610 of record NC_056744.1, read on the forward strand.
GAAGCAGCTCGGAGTTAGTTATTGAGGTAATGAAATACCTTGATACCCTGTAGCCACAGCCATGAATTTCTTTAATGAGATGAGACCAAACAGAATACCTAAATCTGAGAGCCACTGTCTCCTACCCAGAAATTTAAGAACTTCCTGGACTCCTTTGTAATCTTTATTTGCACATAAGCATGTTGTAAGTCTAAAGAGTACATCAAAGTGTAGGTCTTTCTGGAGGGCCATAATCATTTGAGGTATGCTTTCATTACACCACCCAGGAGGGTGAGATTGGAACAGTCCAAAAAATTTAAAAAAAGATGGGATGGGATCACGTTGGATACAAAATGTATGTGCTTAACATAATGATAGCGCTGAGACCAGAAGTTCCATCTTCATCACCTTCAGGACTAGACTGGAAGGACTCAGCTTGGTGCTGAAAACTTTCTCAAGCTACCTTACTCCTCCCATTTTAACCATAATACTGTGGGACTAAGGACCATACCCTAGAACTTGCAGGTATGGTGGAACGTTCTAGATATTTTTTTTAGGAGAAGGCTTATGATCTCATTTTTTGGCTGCACTCTTTAGATTGGGTGAGAAATCAGGTAATGGAAGACATAACAGCCTGCAAAGGGTGTGGAAATAGATTTTGTAGCCTCTGGGTGTGATTTTTTTTTAATCCAAATATCTTGTGTAATTGCCAGCCATGCAAGATGCAACAAAAATGGCCCTGACCTCCACCAGAGTGAGGCTTTCTGGCAAGATTTCATGAATTCTATTGCTGTGATGCCCCTCACCTATGCCTGGATGAGGGATTTCTGCATCGAGGTCAGTGCCCATTCTGTAAACGTCTACAGCCATAATGGTTATTGATGATTTTTTTTTAATCTAGCCTTTATCACAACTTATGTAGGATTTACTGGGACATCAAACATGTACGCTGGGGAATCTCAAAAAGAATACCTACAGCTAGGAAAGTCTTCCATTCTTTCTCATTATCCTCAAATTTGTCTTACCTTGGGACTGAACATATTGTTGCCATTGAAAGGGATAGTAATGAATGATTCCTCAGCCAAACAGATGAGGTACAATCAAGTGAGGTGGTATACACCGATAGTGATGCCCTTGGCTCTCTCTGTACCACTTATATGGTTACTAGGATTACATGTCTTCATCATCTCATAACCTTTCCAACATCTTATCCATTTCAGTGGGAAGCTCACACTAAAAATATACTATATGCAAAAGATAATTGACCATCCTGATTAAGAATGTGGGGGATGTATACATGTAATTCCCAAAATGATGTATAAGCCTTAGATTCCTTGACAGAGATAAACTGGGAGGGTTTGCAAATTAGAAATATTCTTAAAGGCTGCTGTGGCAATTATGGTATCAATGTCTAGATTCTGGAACAACATGTTCCAGTACTTAGGAGGCCAAAAGATTCAGTTCAGTCCTGGTTCATTTCAAGCCTCCATGATGACAAGAGGGATTATCTTGTCAGCAGGGTAAACCACCCAGGATGTTAATGGGAGAGAAAGGAGTGCCACCTAAAATATATTTATGACAGAAAAGGGGGACTCTAAGGGTCATACATTTGCATCATTTCTGTGAGCTCCCCAAATCTGGGGTCACCTAGGGCTATGTTGAGGAGCTGCCTGCATCTCTGCTATCCATGTTGGTGGCAGGGAATCCATGGTTGAATCATTGTGCTTTCTCTTGCACAAGCACTCCCCTCCTTTACCAAAAAAGGGTGCCTCCAAGCAGAAAGAGGAAGCAGATCTTTGAAATTAATCTCTCCATTAGTTATTTGATTGGCTGTCCTGATGGTGTGAAGATAAAAGGGTCTGTATTATATCATTAGAGTGAATATGACTACACTGACACATAAATAGCGCCACACAAAAACATCAAAACACCTAAACATCAAAAACTACCACATCGAATTCTCATGGTAGGCCAACTCTCATAAACTATACCAGCTAAGGTCACTGCATTCATTACACACACAATACCCATTAACAAAAATGCCTACATAAATAAAAACATATCTACCACACTTCACCTACTTAAAATACTACCAAAACGATACTTACATAACAATGTACTTCATATCCATTTCAGTCTTGTGAGGGGGCTGCACCCCCACCCCCCAACTATATATACCAACTCTGAGACTGCACTACAGTGAAGAAAGGAGAAACTTAATGCTACATGCATCACCAGGATCGTGGTATTGGCCTAACATAACTGTTCGGTCTTTTGCATCTCAAGATTTACATGTTTTGCTATTATGTGATTTCATTTTTTATGTATCGTGCAACATGTGTTTGCTCTAATAAGCTTTTGGTTATATAGTATAGACCCAAAATAAAATGGGCACAGTAGAAAACAGACAGTCTTTGGTCAAAGCTAGAGCCACAGAAACTACTTGTGAAGGTTGATATAAGGAGCACTGTAAGTCAGTGCAATGCTTAATGTCAAGAGCCCCTGTGGCTCCAAGGACATTGACAGAGAGAGACAAAAGGTGACAATTGGCACCGATTTTGATGAACCTGCAGCTGATAGTGTAGATTGATCAATGCTAGCTGATACTGTGAATTCATGAAGAGCTAAAAACAAAAGACAGCTCCTTTGACCAAAAGGCTCAAGTTCCAAAGAAGGTAACATTGGGAATACTGTCAAGGGCATTGATATCAAAACCAACCTTGGCATCTTGACTTCAAGACTCAGAACAAAAAAAAAGCCTGACGCTCAAGAAACCTTTGCTAACAGTCTGCATCAATAGCACTGTTGATATAGAAGTCAAAGGAAAAGGCTGTAGACCTAAAAACTTGACAACAGAAAATAACAATGTACCTATTTCCACCAATACCAGTGCTCTCAGATTGTTTACCACCCTTGTCAGAACTGGTACAATAACAAGGACGGATGAAGAGGGACTGGAAAAGGAAGGTAAAGAGTCATTATCCACCTTAAAGCCAAAGGGGAAAGGGACCAGATCCATCTCTACCTGAGCCTGTAAAATGGCCTTCCACAGGCAATGTACATAGTGACTAAATGGATAAGGTAGAATAACACAGACCTATCCACCCTAAAAGATCTGGCAGATAGAGATCTGAAAAATGCCCACCTGCTTTGTTCACTTTCTGATAGCAAAGTAAGGACATCATGTCTAGTAAGTGTAGGTTGCTGCAATTAAAGGACCTGCATCATCTTTCTATAGTCAATGTCCCCCATGACCAAATGGCTACAGTACAATGTCACAGACCTGTCTGACCTAAAAGACAAGGCAGATGGAGGTCTAGAGGCTGCCAACCATCTTAGTTCAACTTCTGATAGTGAGGAAAGGCTATTCTGCCTAGCAAGTCTGGATTGTTGCAATTAGACCACATTAACCACCAACTAAGCAAACCAGGATCACAGGAGGTTTATTGCCATCCTGTAGTCTCATATTCTTGGGGGGCACATGAATAGATTGCCTAACACTTGTCTTTTGATGTGGCTTCAAACATGAAAAAGACAGGATTGGCTCTTTAGATATTTGAAAAAAATTAATCTCACCAGGGAAGTTGTCCCTCTGGAAATGATCCCTTCAAAGTTAGTCTATTTTGCCTATTTATTATGATAACTTTATCAAATACTTAACATCTAAACATGTTGCAAAAATTCCTGCCCTGGAGCAGAATTTTTTGTCCACAGTACTCACACTTCTTGAAATCCATTGATGTTTCCATAATCAATGTAAAAATCATGCACTCACCCACAGTACTACACCAAACAACAAACTGATAAAAATGATATGCCTGTGTTGACTGCCAATTACTTGAAACAATGACCTGTTCAGAAAAATAAAAACGTACTCAATAAAACATTCAAACACCAAACAAATACAAATTAAATATAACACAAATGTTATAAATGCACCAAAATGTTCTTATTGGTCACTGTTGCAGTAGTCTAAGCTATTTGGGCTACATCCTTGTCCATAATATGAACACCATCCAATTTGCAAGCTTTATGGAAGCCTTTTATTCACCCAAACTTCCAGTGGCTCAAGCCTGCTCGTCTCCCTTTCTGCCTGCTCTGGACACCCGTGTCCTTCTCATTTATAGCAACAAATCAGCAGGTACTTTGCTGTGCAGCCCTTATCAGAGCTATGCTCTTAGCAGTGCATCATTCATTGATGAATGTGCATTCTTCATGTGTGCTAATCGGCTCATTAAATTATATGACTTAACAGTGCAGTGCTGGGGATTATGAGACCTGTGTGATTTCTGCTAGTTAAATAGGTTCATAGGTAGGTACTAGGCTAGCTGCCCTCGTGGGCCATTTTAAACCCAGCTAATTTCTCTTTGTGCTTGAAATAACCTAGCCCATTTTATTATAGATTGTTCTTACCCATTCCATGGTCAACAATTATATACTACCCCTAATGAGAATAACTGGTATCATATCACAGATAATTTGAGGGGACCCATACATGAGATAAAGCATTTAGGAGCCATCTTGGTCCATTAGTAATGTATTACAGGGGCAGTCCTGGGGTAAATTTTCTGTTTACTATCCATAGATCTAGGTTGCACTTGATAATGGACATGGATGAACTTTGTTTTATATATCTAATAATTAGATTATATTAAATTCTAGTTAGCATAATTCCCTTGCACAAAGCTGCTCTTAATACATTGTTAACCAACCCTGGGCTGTACAGGGCTACTTCATCTATGCTATTTTGCCAATATGCGGTCATATTAAATTATATTTCTGAATCCTAAAATTAACGTTCACAACATATTGATATTTGTATGATTTTTTTTCAGAAAGTGAACTGGTTTCAAAGGGTATATATGACTGTTAGAGGTGACACATCTGGGTGCTATGTGTGAATGAGATACAACTACTGGAGCTGTAGTGTCTCAAAGTAAGGTAGCCTGAATTTCAGTTAATTATAATGCCAAATGAAGTTATTCCATAATTAACAATACAAAAAATCTTACATTGTCTTTCACTGCATTGTATATAGCATAACATGGAGTATCAGGTAGTGTAAAGGTGATTTAATAGTTCTCACTATTGTCTTGCACTGCATTGTATATAGCATAACACAGAGTTTCAGGTGGTGTAAAGGTGATTTAATAGTTCTCACTATTGTCTTGCACTGCATTGTATATAGCATAACATGGAGTATCAGGTTGTGTAAAGGTGATTTAATAGTTCTCACTATTGTCTTGCACTGCATTGTATATAGCATAACACAGAGTATCAGGTGGTGTAAAGGTGATTTAATAGTTCTCACTATTGTCTTGCACTGCATTGTATATAGCATAACATGGAGTATCAGGTGGTGTAAAGGTGATTTAATAGTTCTCACTATTGTCTTGCACTGCATTGTATATAGCATAGCATGGAGTATTAGGTAGTGTAAAGGTGATTTAATAGTTCTGCACTTGTTAGGTCTTTTGATGGTTCGGATAAATTAAGCTGACCAGATGTAGTGTTTCTAGTCTAAGCAGTCTGCTGCAGGCTGTCACTATGCCTTATATAGAATACATATGAGTGTGTGTGTATGTGTACGTGTGCTCAAAGTAATTGCCTGTTACTGACATACTCTGGTGTTCCTGCTCTGTAATAATTAAAGTGTGTTAACTTGCACTGCATAACTTGCATACCTCTAGACCTCTTACTGCAAGAACTGGGGTCAAAGCCAAAAATAATGGGGATATGCATATTTCTCAACTTCACCTCATTCAACTGTGGTAAAACTGAGGAAGCAAACATCACAATACTGGGCAAAGTCCTACTGCAAGAAAAGTGAAAGAAAAATTCAGTGTTTGCCATGAATTTATTTCAAAAGGTGAACATGTATGTGAATGTGACACTAGATTATCAGTGTATTGCATAGGTTAGCATAAAGAAAACATAATTGTTGAGAAACATTCCTTATTATGAGTCCATATTCCTTGCAGTTCTACATTGAAAGGGTCTGTCCCGCATTCATTGTCAAGATTGTTTTAACTAATTTTCATGGCAAATAATACTGATTATTTTAGTTCATTGAAATATCTTCTTATAAGTATAAAAGGACACATTTTAACCATCTTGTGAGCTGTCTAGTTGGAGTTGCTCTTGAGCTGTTAGCATGTCTTCCACACACTCGTTCTACATTATGAGAAGTAGTGTCCCTCATTTTGGAGATGAAAGGTTCGGAGCTGTGGTTGAGACCACCCATAAATGCACTTGTTCTTTTGGCTTTACCTTCCTAATTGTATTACAGATATTCACCTGCGTGTTTCAAATTACATTTGCTTTTTTGATAAAGCAACATTTGCTTTGTGTGTTTGCTTTACATTTATTTATTTATTTATTTATTTATTTTTACTTAACCAGGGTAGAACACTAATCTCGGTAAACCATGCTCAAGCTGAGCCTGGGAGACAATGCAGACAAAACAGCTGAACTATAGTTTGCAAACCAAAAAGCAGATGAAGAGTTTACAGCACTACAAAAACATCCAAAGTGAAATATGAATGCATGAATAGAACTTAAACTGGAAATGCTTAAAAGTAAAACTGGGGGGCTGTACAGACCAGTTTGCATTAAACAGCTTATTGCTTTTAACCTTCTGAAGTTTGCCTTTCAATCTATGGATCAAATTAGGTACAATGTCCTTAGAATCTTAGTGGGTGGCCATGGTGGTGCAGCGGTTAGCATTGTCACTCACAGCAAGAGGTTCTCTGGTTTGATCCTCGGCTGGGTGCCTTCTGTGTGGAGTCTGCATGTCCTCCCTGTGGTTGTGTGTGTTTTCTCCAAGTGCTCCGGTTTCTTCCCACATCCCAAAGACATGCTGTAGGTGGAGTGGACACTCTAAACTGGCCCTAGGTATGAGTGTGTGCATGTGTGTACCTTCTGTGGAGGTTGGGTGCCGGGCTGGCAACTCAACACTGTAAATCTCTACTGCCAATCATGAGTGGACAGGTGATCCATTGTGGTGACCCCTAACCTGGAAAAGCCGAAAGAAGAAGAAGTCCTTAGAGTATTAGTATTAAAAGCAAAATTTGTAGGCATTGATAATTATTATCTATTGTTTCTTTCACTATTGTCTGCGTACACATTAGCAAATTTTAATGATGACCGTTCAAGTATCCATTTATGTTTGAAATGCTATGCAGTGGGTAATTCTGTTATTATTGGTGAGTAAATGTTGTTATAGTTTTTGTGGGAAGAATGTTTAGCAAGTGACACCTTCAAGAACATATAGCAAATGCAGAGAAAACTAAAACTGTTATTCAGGACCTCCCAAAGGCCTCATTGACACTCTCCTATTGTATCAGTTACACAATGATTCCCTTGAAGCTGCTGTCCACCCATCCAGATACCTTTGCATCTGGCTAGACCCCACATTCAACTTTCAGTGCCACATGCAAATCACTAATGCCAAAGTCAATGAACTTTTCTTCTGGTCAAAAAAGATCTTACACTTCCTTTCTCCCCATGGCAGGATTCCCATAGGTACAGTATCCTTTACCACAGTTTTAATATGGGCTTCTCTTAGTCACAGACACTTTTAAAATAAACATATCCATGCTCCAGTCCAACACCAAAAATATCTGCAAGTTAATAACTATGATCCTCCCAGGACAGGATACTACAGCCGCATCCTTTCCAAAGTCATTTGGCTACTTGTTCCACAAAGCACTGCCTTCCTCATAGGCTCCACCTTATTCCAAATTATCGACCTGAAATGCTTCTTATTCTTTGCTAGCAGACTCCGAGAAAGACAGTCCCCATACAGCCATTGGTCAGTGTCCATTATCACCCCATCGTCCTTACCCATCTTCACAAGACTGACACTAATTGAGCATGTATTTTCAGTCATGGCCACTACAATATGGGAATCCATTCCCAAACACACGCTGTCTTTTCCTACTATCAGGAGAAAATTAAAAGTTTCTCTCTTTAACCAAGTAAAATGCAAATTTTGCAGCAAAGGTCTGCAACCCACCTTCCTATCATTACTTCCACTCAAGCATTGTAACAAACTACATGCAGTCTGTACATACAGGACACTTCATACAAACTACATGCAGTCTGTACACACAGGACACTTCATACAAACTACATGCAGTCTGTACATACAGGACACTTCATACAAACTGCATGCAGTCTGTACATACAGGACACTTCATACAAACTGCGTGCAGTCTGTACATAGAGGACACTTCATACAAACTACATGCAGTCTGTACACACAGGACACTTCATACAAACTGCATGCAGTCTGTACATATAGGACATGTCACTTCATACACTACTTCAAAGAAAAGCCCCAGTGCCTAACGTTGCTAAACTAATCACTCCATTATGCCACATGCTCACAGATAAACTCTGACTAAACACAAATAATTCTGTTTGTAGGAGGTGCAAATACTTAAGAGATATAGAGGCCTCACTCACACATAAAACACAGACTGTGTGCACTGCATTCACACCACATGCTAAACATCTGACCCTGACACACACTATAATGTCATGGAGCAGACAGTCAGTACACCAGATGGGATGCAACCATACTGGATCTGGTCCTTACTAATATGGGAGAGTGCTGCACACCCCCTACTGTAATGTCTTCCCTGGTAAGGTCAGACCACAAAATGGTCTCCTTTGAAGTAAAAATAAAACCTGGACCCCCAGCTAAACCTGGAATATTCAGGAACTAATCTTAGGCTAACCTCCTGCTATCAAGTGATAACCTGGAAAATTTCAAGCCACTATAAACCTTGAGAACACTGCTACCTATGCAGAGTTGTTCACAGAAACCCTGTACAAGCATGTTAATAGCTGCATAGAGGCAGCTGTACCCACCAGGAATCACAAAACCAATAGGCCGTGTAACAGAAGGAAGAAAATCATGGCAGAAATTAGGAGGTGCAGCACCCAGAAGGATAAAAGCGCTCTCATCAAAATAAACAAACAATTCAGAGGACATAAAAGTCTACCAAAGCCAAATTTGAGGTAAGTTTGGTCTCCCAGGCCAATGATACCTACAAAGCATTCTTTAGCTATGTCCACAACCTCAAAGGCAATATACACAATTGTGTGTAGATCTCATTGTAAATGGAGCCACCTATACTGAGCCAGAAGATATAGCAAACCTCCTAGCTGATAAATTCAGCTCCAATTTTATCCCTCTTCTGCCTCTGAACCTTCCCTCAGGAAATACCATCAAATACAACCCCCCCTGCTATCACTAGGGAATAGGTTCTTAATGCTCTCTCTAAGACCAAGAACACTGCATCAGTGGGCTCAGACAATATCCCTGGATGCCTTCTAAATAGCACGAAACATGACCTATCAGGGCTTCTGAAATTATTATCTAACTGTAACCTCCAAATAGACTTTGTGCCTCATGAATGGAGAACAGCAACAGTCATCCCTCTGCACAAAGGTGGGAGATCTACAGACCCTGGAAACTACAGACCCATAAGTCTAATTAGTCTTATATCTAAAGCCATGGAAACAATTATCATTGAAATGATCAACAGAGATAAAATTAAACCTCCACACACTGGACCCAACCCAGTTTGGTTTCTTTAAGGGCAAATCATGCATACTCAACCTGGAAGACTTCTTTGAGAAGGTAACCAAAGCAATAGTTAAGGGAAAAATGGTTCACACTGTTTACCTTGACCTTGCCAAAGCATTTGGCACAATATCAACAACCAAAGTGACACAGCTCACAACACCAGTGTGCCACCCAACAACAGCCCCTAAGGCAAGACAATATACCCAATACTTTAGTCATAGGTGACTCTATAGTCAGGCACACTGATGTCCCACTCACCAGGCTGAACAAGGAGAAAATTACAGTCAGCTGCCTGTCGGGTGCCAAGATCCACCACATAACGCATGCACTCAAATCACGCCTCAACAAGTACAAATACAACTCTGTCATTGTCCATGTTGGAGTGAATGACTTGAGACGTACCTTCCTGGACTACATGAAAAGAGACATGGAAGAGCTCTCGGATCATGTGGCCCAGGCAGGTATGACCCTAGCCCTGAGTAGCATCCTGCCTTCACCCAGAATGATACCACAGTATAAGGACAAAATGATTGACTTCAACAATTGGCTAAGCTTCTGGTGTCATTCAAAGGGGATCCCGTACCTGTCTGCCTGGGACAACATGATCGACAAACCACGATGCTTTGCCAGAGATGTCACCCGTGGGATTCAGGTTACTGCCTAAACCTCTTGCCACCCCTATAGTGCCTTTTTTAGGCAAGGTTCAAAGGGCAAAACCACCACTGTAACAGATACAAGCATGCAAAATCTGAAAGTAATGCTACTCAATGCTAGAAGTCTAAACCTCAAAATGTACTCTCCTGAGGCACTCCTAAAAGTGGAGGACATCGATATCTGTGCAGTAACTGAGACCTGGTTCAAGGCTCCAGAGATCACCCCTTGCAATACCAAGCTACAGCTCTTAACACACTTTTTGGCCACCAAACCAAGACCAAAACACTAAAGAAGGAGGAGTATCCATATTCACAAAGGATATTCACACCTCCAGGCTAGTTGCTCAACACAATGCATCTGAAATGCTGAAGGTGCAGCTAACACTGGGTAAGACTGCAATCCAAATTGTAGCTTGCTACAGATCCACCACCATGCCCCAAGATTCTCACTACACCTTTCTAAACATGCTGGAAAATATTAAGATACAACCAACCACCCTAATACTGGGTGATTTCAACTACCCTGCCATTAACTAGAAAACTACTTGGGTACCAGTACCTTTTCCCAACGGTTCTTGGAATTCATAAATTCCAATGCCCTGGATCAACTAATTAATTGTCCCACCAGGGGGTCCAATATCCTAGACCTGGTCATTACCAGCATGGGAGATAGATGCTCCACACCAGTGGTCACCCCCTCATTAGTCAGGTCTGACCAAAAGCAAATCACCCTTGACATCCACATCCCACCCCACCCCACCCCCAGTAAGGAAACCTCCATAAAAAACTTCTCCAAAACCAACTTCATGCTACTCAAGTCAGAAGTGACAAAATTCATGACACCCATGCAGATGGGATCTGAAAGTTCGACTGCTGAATCCTATACTAAGGCACTGTATGAGCACATCCACTCCTGCATGAATCGTGACATTCCAAATAGAACTAAGACGCTTTCCTCCAAAAAAAGGAAGCCAATCTGTTGGTCCCCTGCCATAAACAAACTATACAAAAGAAGGCAGAAACTGTTGCAGAAAAGAGGAAAATCCCAGGATGCAAAAAACTCCCTTACCAGCCTCAGTAAGAAGCTGAGATCCCTCATAAAATCTCCCAAAGCTAGTTATGAAAATAAAATTGCCAAAGATTCCAAAGACAACCACAAGGCATTCTATAGTTATGTCAAGAATCTAAATGGCAATGCTCAGATCTGCTCTGAGCTACAATAGAATGGCATTACATATACTGATCCCAGGGATATTGCCAATATCCTGGCAGATTGATTTAGTGTCAACTTCACCCCCTCTCACCCCTAAAAGGCCCATCTCAATACCAAAAGATTGCCAAATTCCAGTAATCACGGCCACACAGGTAGAAACTGCACTCTCCAAAGCTATGAATACAGCATCCATGGGACCAGATGACATCCCAGGCTGTGCACTACATGAACTACAAAATGAGCTGGCACCTCACCTAAGTGTCATGTTTAATCATAGCCTCATCTCAGGATTTGTGCTCACGAAGTAGCACACAGTTACAGTTATTCCTCTCCACAAGGGGAGATCCACCTTGGATCCTGGGAACTACCATCCCATCAGTCTAATGAGCCTGATCTGCAAGGGCATGGAACGCATTATCATGGAACTTATAAACAAAGACATTGTGAACCTTCAAACACTGGACACCACCCAGTTTGGGTTCATGAAGGACCGAATTTGTCTCCTGAATCTGATTAACTTCTTTGAATCAGTCTCCAGAGCTGTGGAGAAGGGTAAGGCAGTCCACACAGCCTATCTGGACCTCATCAAGGCCTTTGACTCCGTCATCCACTCTGGAATCATAGATAAACTTACTAAGCTGGGCATAAATCCCTACATCACTCGATGGGTTGCCAGCTGGCTTACTGACAGAACCCAGACTGTAAAAGTAGCCAACTCCAAATCCAGATACAGACAAGTGACAAGTGGAGTACCTCAGGGTTCAGTCCTGGGACCGCTCTTGTTTGGCATCTACTTCTCTGAAGTACAGGCCAACACTAAGGGACTCTGGGTAACAAAGTTCGCAGATGACTGCAAACTGGGAGCCATTATTGAATCCCGAAATGATGTGAATACTCTACAAAAGGGCCTTACAGAAACAGATGCTTGGTACCAGAGCCATGGGCTCAAGCTCAATGCCAAAAAATGTATAGTTATCCACTTTGGGAAAAAACATGTACCCATGAATTACCACATAGGTGGCAGTACACTAAACACCAGAAGTGTGATGAGAGACGTAGGGAAACAGGTGGACAGTGGTCTCACCTTCGATAACCACATTGCCACAACAGTCAGGAAATCCTTCTATGTGGCACACCTTATCACTAAGGGCTTTTCATCCAGAAAAAAGGAGGTCATTGTCCCACTGTACTCATCCCTCATTAGACCCATTATAGAGTACAATGCCCTATTTTGTATGTACCTTACAAGATATCTGCAACAGCTGGAAAGGCCACAGAAATACCTCACTAAAAGAATCACAGGCCTAAAGCAGATGCCCTATGCTGACCATCTAAAAAAACTCCAGCTATACGTTGTGGCATATCATCTACTCAGAGGCGAACTCTGCTTAACATACAAGGCCATGTCAAACCTTGAGTTGCTGGACATGCTCCACTTAAAGAAATCCCAATCCCTCAGAGCCACACGCTCCAGGTATCTAAACCTTGTCATCACAATGAACAAAACATGCTGGAGGGATAGGTTTTTGACCCAGAGACTCCCTATAGTCTGGAATAGACTATCCATACATGTCAAGCAGAGCACCTCATTGGCCCTCTTCAAAAGGAACCTTGACGATTGGATGGGAGATAGGAAATTCACCCTGGGGATCATGTCAGTCACCCTGCTAGACACGGGTCCAGGGAAGTAAATCTTGTGGGAAGACGTACCCAGGCAATTGTTATGGCTAGGCTTGTATAGGCCCTAGGGCTGATAGCCTAGTACCAACCTATGAACTTATGAACCTATGAACCACACTCGGGCATTGTTGACAAACTCAAGAGGTTAGGCACAAACATGTCACTAGGTGGAGATTTAACTGGCTTACAGATGTTAAGAACTGGAGATTTTTTTTTTGAAGTTAGAATTGGTGAATCCACCCCATAAAGAGGCCAGTCACAAGGGGAGTCCCTCAGGTATAGGTTCATAGGTAGGTACTAGGCTATTGGCCCTCAGGCCTATATAAGCTTAGCCAAAAAGGTACCCTGGCTTTCACCACCCAAGAAAATTATTTTCTTGTGCCCCTGTCGTGCAGAGCCACAGAAGTGATCCCCGGAGTGAATTTCCTGTTTCCCATCCAATCATCAAGATTTTTCTTGAAGAGTGCTAATGAGGAGCTTTGTTTGATATAGATAGGTAGTAGGAATCTCTCCCTCCAGCATGTTCTGCTTATTGTGGTGACAAGGTTTATGTCCCAAGAGAGTGTAGCTCAAAGGGATTGGGGTTTCTTTAAGTGGAGCATGTCCAACAGCTCTGGGTTTGACATAGCTTTGTATGTTAGGCAGAGATCACCTCTGAGTAGGTGATATGCAATGAAGTAAAGCTGGAGTTTTTTTGAGATGGTCTGCGTAAAACATCTGTTTGAGGCTGGTAATCCTCTTTGTGAGGTATTTCTGTGGCCTTTCCAGTTGTTGTAGATGTCTTGTGAGGTACATACCAAAAGGGGCATTGTACTCTATAATGGGTCTAATGAGTGATGAGTAGAGGGGAACAATGACCTCTTTTTTCCTGGATGAGAAACCTTTTGTGATGAGGTGTGCCACACAGAAGGCTTTCCTGACTACTGTGGCGATGTGATTATCAAAGGAGAGATTGCTGTTCACCGGTGTCCCAAAGTTTCTTATCATTCTTTTGGTGTTAAGTACACTACTGCCTATGTGGCAGCTCATGAATACAGAGTTTTTACCAAAGGAGATGACAATGCACTTTTTGGCATTGAGCTTGAAGCCATGGCTTTGACACCAGGCGCCTGTCTCAGTGAGGCCCTTTTGTAGGATGTCCACATCATTAGGAGTTTAGATTATGGCTCCTAGTTTGCAGTCATCTGTGAACTTTGTTAGCCAAAGGCTTTCTGTGTTAGCCTGTAGGTCAGAGAAGTAGATACCAAACAGGAGGGGACCCAGAACTGAGCCCTGTGGTACTCCACTTATCAATGGTCTGAAGTCAGATTTGGAGTCTGCTACTTTCACAGTGTGGGTTCTGTCAGTGTGCCAGTTGGCAACCCATCTTGTGACACAGGGATTTATACCTAGTTTAGTGAGTTTATCTATAATTCCAGATTGGAGGATGGTGTTGAAAGCCTTGGTGAGATCTAGATAAGCTGTGTGAACCACCTTACCCTCGTCTACAGCTTTGGTGACTGCTTCAAAGAAGTCTATCAGGTTTAGAAGACATGGTCTGCCTTTTACAAACCTGAACTGGGTGGGGTCCTGAGTCTGGAGATCACCAATGCCTTTGTTTACAAGTTCCATGATGATACATACCATGGCCTTGCAGCCCAGGCTCATCAGGCTAATGGGGGGTAATTCCTAGGGTCCATGGTGGATCCCACTTTCTGGAGTGGGATAACCATCATTGTGCACCATTCAGTGGGCACAAAGCCTGAGGTGAGGCTATGATTGAACATGGTGCTTAGTTGGGGTGCCATTTCATTCTATAGTTCATGCAGAACGCAGCCTGTGATGTTGTCAGGTCCCATGGATGCTGTGTTCTTGGCTTTGGAGAGTGTGGTTTTTACATGTGAAGCCATGATTACAGGAACTTTGCATTCTTCCAGTATAGAGATGGGCCCTTTAGGGGTGAGAGGGGCATAAAGTTAGCACTGAACCTAGCTGCCAGGATGTTGGCAATATCAGTTGGTTCTGTATATTTAGTCCATTGTGCTGTAACGTAGAGCAGATCTGAGTTTTGCCATTGAGATTCTTGACATAGCTATAGAATGCTCTGTGGTTGTCTTTAGAATCAGTGGTGATTTTGTTTTCGTAACTAGCTTTGGAGGATTTTATGAGGGATCTCACCTTCTTACTGAGGCTGACCAGGGACTTCCTCCAATCAGGGGATTTTACTCTTTTTGCAACAGTTTCTTTCTTCTGTTGTAGAGTTTGTTTATGGCAGGTGACCACCAGATTGGCTTCCTTTTTTTGGAGGATAGCATCTTGGTTCTGTTAGGGATAGCACAATCCATGCACTCATGTAAGTGCTTATAAAGTGCATTTGTGTAGGATTCAACAGTCGTACCTCTATTGTCCATCTGCATGGGTGTCGTGAAGTTTGCCACTTCTGTCTTAAGAAACATGAAGTTGGCTTTGGAGAAATTTTTTTACAGTGGTTTCCCTAATGAGGGATGGGGGAGTATGTGGATGTCTAGGGTGATTAGCTTGTGGTCGGATCTGACCAACGAGGAATTGCCCTCTGGTGTGGAACACCGGTCACCCATGTTGGTAATGACCAGGCCTAGGATACTGCTGCCCCTGGTGGGGGTGTGGATAAGTTGATACAAGGCATTGGAATTTATGAATTCCAGAAACCATTGAGCAAAAGAGTTGGTACATGAGTAGTTTTCCTAGTTAATGGTGGGGTAGTTGAAATTGCCCATTATTAGGGTGTTGGGTTGTACCCTAATATTTTCCAGTGTATCAAGAAATGAGGAGTGGGAATCCTAGGGCATGGTGGGGTATCTATAACAAGCTATAATTTGGATTGCGGTCTTGCCCAGACTTAGTTGCACTTGGGTAATCTCAGATGCAATATGCTGAGCAACTAGCCTAGAGCTGTGGATGTCCTTAATGAATATGGACACGCCTCCGCCATTACTGTTTCAGTCCAGGTTAGGAGGCCGAAAGGTATAGTATGAATTATAGCATGGTAATGCAGGGGTGCTCTCTGGAGCCTTGAACTATGTCTCTGTCACTGCACAGATGTCGATGTTCTCCATTTTAAGGGGTGCCTCAAGTAAGTGTATTTTGAGGTTTAGACTTCTAGCATTGAGTAGCATTACCCTCAGATTTTGGTTGCATGTACCTGTTACAGTGGTGAATTTGTCATTTGAACCTTGCCTAAAAAAAGGCACTATAGGAGTGGCAAGAGCCTTAGCCAGTATCCAGAATCCCAAGGGCAAAAGGTGCATGCCATCTCTGGCAAAGCATCATGGTCTGTCAATCATGTCATTCTAGGCAGACAGATACTGGATCCCCTTAGAATTACACCAGAAGCTTTGCCAATTGTTGAAGTCAATCATGTTGTCCTTGTACTGTGGTATCATTCTGGGTGATGGCAGGATGCTGCTCAGGGCTAAAGTCATACCTGCCTGGGCTACAAGATTGGAGAACTCCTCCATGTCTCTTTTCATGTAGTCCAGGGAGGTATGTCTCAGGTCATTCACACCAACATGGACAATGACAGAGTCATATTTGTACTTGTTGTGGAGTGAACTTAGTACATGCGTTATGTGGTGGATACTGCCACCTGATAGGCAGCTGACAGTAACTTTCTCCTTGTTTAGCCTGGTGAGTGGAACATAAGTGTGCCTGACTATAGAGTCACCTATGACTAGATTGTTGGGTACGTTGTTATGCCTTATGAGCTGTGGTTGAGTGGCACTGAGTTTGTGGGCTATGTGTCATTTGGGTTGTGTTGGGGGGTGGATGTTGCTTGCGTTTCTGCTTTGGAGGACTCTGCTTCTTTAGCAGATTTTTATTAAGACCCTCAGTGAATGTAGGTGTGTGTTTTGTGTTTCTATGTGTGTGCTTTGGTGGTATAGGTTTTGAGCGACTATGTGATGAGTTTGGTGTGGTGCAATTTTTTATCTTCTCCTCTTGACTGTCTAGTCCAGTCTTGGGTGAAGAGAGCTTTGCTTCCAGTTTGGCTATATAAGCGCATATCTCACAGGTTGTAGTGTTGGGTGGTAGGAGGAGAGGGTTATATGTGTACATGAGGCAATTACTGCATTACCCCAAGATGCCCAGGTTCATCAGGTAGACAGAAGAAAACACCAGGAGCTGACCGTTAGACATGCCTGGATAGGTGCTTATTTATTAAGTACTAAAAACTGTTTTCATCTAGACAAGTGGGGAAAGTTGACTGCTGTAGTAATTTGTAGCTTATTTAATGCTTACACTGAGTTCTGAACAAGTGCTGAGCTCAAAAAAAAAAAAAAAATGTGAGTGCTAAAACTAAAAAACTGGCTAGTTCTAAGGGAAAATTTGAAGAGCAGACTTTATGGCACCGGGAATAGTTTAACCCTAGCCAGGTGGCGATGCATAAAATGTATTTTTTTAATATAACAGTAGCAAATGAGCAAACTGATGTAAACAACTTAACCAATTAACCAGTAAAAAAGCTCAAAACTGTCTTCAATTAGACAAGTTCTAACTGCACATTCCTGCCACTAGGGTGCAGGGAAACCTTCTCCAAAAAAGATGGCCTGGATTAGTGCTCAGGTTATACAAACAAAGCTAGATTCAGCATGCCTGAATCTAATATATATTACAGCAAACAAGGCACACCAATTTCAGAAAGAAACAGTTCAAATAAGCAGGCACAATAAGCCTTTAACTAGAAATTCCCAGCTCAGAAAGTCAGAATCTAGCCTCTCCTCCCACAAGAGTGCAGCCAGCAAACCTTCTTAATGTAAAATAACTGGCCTGAAGCCCATGTGCTTAAACCAGAACTAATACACTTTTAGAATAACAGACACTGAGCCATCAATTAGCAATTCCCAACTTAGAAGGATGGAAGCTACCTGTCCTGCCACAACAGTGCAGACCACAAACCTTCTTCATGTAAAACAACTGGTCAGAAGCCCAAGTGCTTAAACCAAAAGGCTTAGAATAACAGTTACAATTTAATCAAGCTACTACCAAGCAGTAATAAATGCAGCAGAATCAATACAATTGAGTACTTTTAAGAAGAGACAAAAGCAAAATAAAGTAATAAAGTAGGAAGAAACACAAATACAGTAAAAGCAGATGAATACAGTGCAATTTTTTTTTAGTAAGGTGCAAGGAGAGAGGAATGAGGAGCAGAAGATAATTCAAGGATAAGAATCTAAGTGAGTTGGCCTTCTCAAATGTTCTCTCTGTATTAAGTAGAGTGAACACTAGACTGGAAGGGGTGTCCCGGATCAAATTTACAGTAGGGGCGGACAACTGCAAAGCCACCAACCCTAACAACACCACAAGAATAGGGTGGGAGGGAGGTAAAAACAGTTTCAGGACAGATGAGAAACAGAAAACAATGCCAGAAAATAGTGGTGACTCCTAACCAGGAAAAGCCGAAAGAAGAAGAAGAAGAATTCAGTCAGGCAAAAAAAATAATTCAGTCAGGCAAAATTAAGACAATGCAGAACTCTGAAAGGTTAAAATGCCAAGAAATATAATTATCAATTAGCAATATATTTCCAGATTGTTTGAGAATCACACTTCAGCCAGATCACCAGGAGTTTCCAACAGTGTATGCAAAAATGTACAAACAGAAACTATTATCAGCCTGCCTTGAAGCAATCAGATAACACAAAAGCTGTTAGACCAGTTTTATAAACTCCCCACAGGAATGGGGGGAAGCAGTTTCAGTACAGATGAGAAACAGAAAACAATGCTAGAAAATATATAAAATAATTAAGTCAGGCAAAAAAATAATTCAGTCAGGCAAAATTAAGACAATGTAGAACTCTGAAAAGTTAAAATGCCAAGAAATATGCTTAACAATCAGCAACATATTTCTAGATTGTTTGAGAATCACACTTCAGCCAGAACACCAGGAGTTTCCAACAGTGTATCAGTCCTTGGACCAACAGTGTATCAGTCCTTGGACCAACACTGTATCAGTCCTTAGACCGCTCCTTTATCACATTTGTTTCTCTGAAGTAAAGGGCACTGTCAATGGTCTCTGGCTGACTACATTTGCAGATGATTTCAGATTAGAAGCTTTCATTGAATGCTGTCCAGGAGGGACTGACACACACAACTGGTGTCAGAGCCATGGACTAAAAAGTGCCAGAAAATGCATAATAGTATTCTTTGGGAAGTCATCCACCCGTAATAACTATCATATTGACAACACACCACTTAGAGTTGACCCAGTAGTCAAGAACTTTGGGGCAAACATAGATAGTAATATAGCCTTTGACCATCACGTCTCTACAGTAGTGAGGAAATCATTTTATGTTGCACAACTTATAAATAAAGGTATGGCATATAAGTCCAAGGAAGTCATTGTTCCACTGTATTTGGCATTCACCAGACCTATCAGTGAGTACAATGACCCTATGGTATGTACCTAACCAGGCATATCCAACAATTGGCATGTCCACAGAGGTTCCTCACTAAAAGAATACAGGGCGTAAGTAAAATTTCCTTCTGCAGACTGCCTCAAGGACCTATCCCTATATTCTGTCTCTTACAGGCTTTTGGGGGGAGATCTATGCCTGGCATAAAGGGCATTGTCAGACCCCACTCTGATGGACCTCCTGCATATCCGCAAAACAAACAGCACCAGAATTACCCATTCTAAAGACAAACTTTGCCTGTGATATAAATAGGACCTGCTGGAAAGACAGGTATGCGTCTCAGAGACTACCCCATCTGTGGAACAGGCTCCTCATCCATGTGAAGCAGAGTTCCTCCCTAACTCAATTCAAGTGCAATTTGGACAATTGGGAAGGGAAACAGGAAATTCATCTGTGGTTTATCATCTATGTCTCTGATGGGCACAGGCAACCTATGAATGGTCCATTTCTCAGGCCCCTACTTGTAAATGTTTCATCTCCCAAACCTCTGCTTACACTTATCAAGGTTAACAGAGCTTGTCAGAGATTTGGGATGCATGGCCAGGCTTAAAAAGGCCCTTGTGGTTGTTAGCCTAAAACACCTATGAAAGTGTCAGCAATCATTGAAAAAAACAAGAACACATTGATCCCAAAAGACTGAATTCAAAACATTGAAAGTATAAACACAATTATTTCATACAGGGGCCAAGACCATCCACCACATTACCTGCAACTTACATATACCAAATATGAGTTCACACAACAGTGGGAAAAGGACAAATTCCCACTGCCCACTGCAAAGCAATCTCACATATTTATGGTGGACATACATTCCCACATTCACTGCAGTTGGCAATGTCAGCAGCACTAAAGCAAGAAACATTTAATATTCTCAATGTTTGATATTAGTGACTGCAACCAGTGTCACATACTGATGTTGTAAGGAAATCCTTACCTGAACCTCCTACACTTGTAAGGATTGAGTTTCAGCAAAAATCAAAATCAGACATTGCTTCAGATGCTTTTTCACCTTTAACAAAGACTCACCATGAAACAAAGAGTGTCAATTCCAGAACACCAGACCATTCTATTGACAAAAATTATTTAGTAATTGGTGTCTCGATAATAAGATACATAGATTCCCCACTCAATAGGCTGGACAAACACAAGGTGACAGTTGTCTTTCAAGTTCCAGGATCTAATATATCTCTATGGCCCTTAGAACCCCCTATACCAGATGGATATAAATATGACATGGTAGATGTGCATGTGAGGTGAATGACTTGAGGTGAAATACCCTGAAGGAGATGTAGACAACAAGCTGTCCAACTTGAAGAACTCCTGCAGTGGAAGACATCCATATACTGTATGTCTAATCACTGAAACATGTTTAAATGTCCAGAAAGCACTCCCTCCATGCCAGATTTAGCACCAACCATGCCTTCAGAAGCAAGAGCAACTACAGTGGCATGTTCATATTTGTCACAGACTACATTACCTCTAGACGCATTGTAGAGACTCACAAATGGAACTTATCAAACTTCAAATCACACTAAACAAAATCAGCTATCAGTTTATCACACATTACAGGACATCTTACATGATCCAGAAGTTCATGTCAGGTTCCAAAACATCACGGATGGATAAATGTCTCACAAATATGAACACCATAATTCTGGGAGACTTTAACAACCTAAGCTAACTGCTTTAGTTTGATATTTAGTTCTCTGACCTAAAGACAAAAGACCAAGTCATACGGCTAATCAAGTTTGCAGATGACTGCAAACTGGGAGTCATTGTCAAATCCACCTCTGACACAGAAGCCGGGGGAAGCCCTCAAGCAGGAGCTTGCAGTTATAAATGCCTGGTGTATTGAAAATGGGCTTAAATTATATGCTAAAAAATGCAGCATAGGTTCATTGGTTCATAGGTGTTTACTAGGCTAATGACCACAAGGGCCATTTTAAGCCTAGCCATGCATCCCAAATTCTCTGACAAGTTCTGATACCATTGATAAGTGTAAGCATGGGCCTGGGAGATGAACCATTTACAGGTTTCCTGTGTCCATTAGAGAGATAGGTGCCAAACCAAGGATGAATTTCTGGTTTCCCATCCAGTTGTCCAAGTTGTTCTTGAATTGTGTTAGGAACTCTGCTTCACATGGATGGGGAGCCTGTTCCATAGATGTGGTAGTCTCTGGGATACATACCTTTCTCTCCAGCAGATCCTAATTATATCACAGGCAGGGTTTAAGCCTTTAGAATGGGTAATTATTGTGCTGCTTGTTTTGTGGATATGCAGGAGGTCCATCCGAATGGGGGTTGACAATACCCTGTATGCCAGGCATAAATCTCCCCTCAAAAGCATGTAGGAGACATTGTCACATGTGGCACACAATCAATCCTGCGCATATAGCATTGACAATACTCCACTTTAAAAAGATAAAGTAGTTAGAGACTCAGAACTTGGGTTGATAATTCCCTTTCCTTCGATCACCATGTAGCAATGGCCATCAGGAAATCTTTCCACTTGTCAAAACTAATCACAAAGAGAATGTCATCCAGATCTAAGGAAGTAATTGCCTTCTTACATTCAGCATTGATGAAACCAATCATAGAATATAATGCCTCTTCTGGGATGTACCTCTCCAGGTATATCAAACAGATGGAAAGACCTAAAACATTCCTAACAAAGATGATCACAGACTAAAACCTCCTAAGTTATCAAAAAAGACTAGAACAACTGTCCCTCTTTTCTGTATTTCATAGGCTACTCACAGGAGACATGCCTTGCCTTCCAAGCAATAAGGGATGCAATAGTCCAGAAACTCTTGTACATTTGCAGATCAAACAGTCCCACAAATACAACAGTGATAGAAACCTGCTTCACTAGATAGATAAAACAAGGTGGAGAGACAGATTGGTTGCTCAATGTCTCTCTTACATGTGGAATAAACTCTTCCTGCTGGTAAAGCAGAGTGATAACTTATCTTCCCTCAAACTGGACCTATATAATTGTATGGGCATTCACAAATTCACCCCAGGCTTGACTGGTCTAACCCCTTCATAAGGGAGGTACAGTCTAGGGTGGGACCTGGCATGGTGTAATGGCCGTAAGGCTCAATAGCCTTCAGCTTCCTATTTGTGCTTCATGCAAAGGATTTCACCAGACTGGAGACCACTTAATACCCAATGTGCATTACATTTACAAATGTTGTTCATTGTGTATATGAAATGTGCATTTACTATGTATATACATTTTTTTTCTTTTCCATTTAGATGTAGGCATAATTATCTTGTTTGCCTATACCCTTTAAATAATTTCCTGCTAGGTTTTGTTCATGCATTCATATTTGACTTTGTACGTTCTTGTAGTGCTGTAAACTCTTCGTCTGCTTTTTGTTTTGCAAGCTATAGTTCAGCTGTTTTGTCTGCATTGTCTCCCAGGCTCAGCTAAAATATAATTTTCTGAGATCAGTGCTCTACCCTGGTTAACTAAAAATACATGAATAATCAAATTTAAAGAGCACACAAAGCAAATGTTCTTTATTAAACAACAAACTTAATTTGAAACGGTCAAGCAGTTAAAGCCAAACGAACAAGCACGTTTACCGATGGTCTCAACCACAGCTCTGAACCTTTCATCTCCAAAATGTGGGGCACTATATCTCATAATGTGGAGCAAATCTGTGGAACACATACAGCTCAAGAACAATTCCAATTAGACATGTCACAATATGGTTAAAATGTGCCTTTTTATACTCACAAGAGCATAATTCAGTGAACTAATATGATCATTGTTACTTAACATGGAAATGAGTTAAAACAGTTCTTAACACTGAAAGTGGGATAGACCCTTTCAATGTAGAACTGCAGGGAGCATGGACTTTTTAAGACTCATAAGGACAATTCCTCAAAAATGATTGTTCTTTATGCTAACTAATTGGAAATACTAATACTTTATCGTCAGATTCACGTATGTGTAAATCTTTTGAAATACATTTAGTGCGTTTGCCATGAAATTATCTTTCACTTTTTTTGCAATATTAGTTTTACTTTCTAGGTGTGAGTGTGTGCGTGTGTGCCTTCTGTTGAAGGTTGGGCGCCGGGCTGGCAACTCGACGCCGTAAAACTCCATTGCCAATCATGAGCGGACAAGGTGATCCGCTGTGGCGACCCCTAACCGGCAAAAGCCGAAAGAAGAAGAAGAAGTTTTACTTTCCAGCTTAATGAGGTACAGTTGAGAAGTATGCATATCCCCATTATTTTGGCTTTGACCCCGATTCTTGGGCTAAGAGGTCGAGAGGTATGCAGTGTAGGCAGTGCAAGTTAACACGCTTTAACTATCACAGAGTAGGAACACCAGAGTATGTCAGTAATAGGCAGTTAGTTTGAGTGTGTGTGTGTGTCTAATAAATATTTAATACATAGTAATTGCTTGCAGCAGTGTGTTTATCCTAGAAACGCCATGTCTGGTTAGATTGATAAGTTATCCTGGGCCACCAGAAGACCCAACAAGTCTGGGGTAGTTATTAAAGTACTTTAGCATTTATTTTTCAAGGGGTGGGTCGTGGGTGACAAGCTGCGCCCTCAGCACTTATTACTGAATATCCCCGCAGTATCATGGTGGTAAGGCGATACCCTTTTTGAAATAACGCTTCGGCAGTCACATTCACATGGTGTGTATCCAGGACTTAATTCAGCCGAGCATCACAGAAACTAAAAGTAAACATTACTTTCGGTTACAATGTTACTCATCACTTACATGAAAAGTTTAAACAGCCTTACAAGAAAAACAAACATACGTAAACTAAGTTTAGCAAGTAGCCCCCTTTCCACCAAAGGAGTGCTATTACCCTTTCTGCACCCCACTTTCATTCCTGCTTCAGTAACCCCGCAGTGACGGAGAAAAGGGGTAAAAGGAAGAGATGGCGAGTGTGCGCTTTTATCAGTGGGGGGTATCAGGAGAAGAAGAACTGGAGGTGGAAGTAGCGCCTGGGTTTGACTTTGACCGGATGGTATGGCTCATGAAGACAGCTTACAGTGAAGCCATCTGGCGCCTACAATTTGGCACGGAATTAAAGCGTTTTACCCTGTTCAGTCCCCCGGACTACCGTGTCACCGGGAGGAAAGGTAATTTTTCTCATTACGCATATCACGGCTGGACGGTAACAGGGGGTGCAGAACCATCTGTAAGAGAAGCTGACCACTGTACCCCAGGAGATGGTGAGCTGGAAATTTTTTTGGGGACCACCTTGGAAGGGCACTGGGACACTAAAAACGACCCCGACTGTTGGAAATGTTGTGAGGAGTCCCGGGGTAGGAGAAGATGGCAGTTTAAGGAACATGATCGGATTTTACTTGCAGGAAATTATGAAAATGAAATACAGGTAGCACCTGCTCTCACCTTTGATGAGATTATACATCTCTTGAATACTGATTACAGTGAAACCGTGGAGAGCGAAGGGGTTGTCACTCTATTTAGCCCCCCACATAACAGAGTGATAGGGAGAGCCTGTAGCTGGAGTTTATTCCCCGAATGCTTACATCCAAGATGGGCCAGGACAGAGGATATACATCCATCCGAACCAAACGGGTCAGCGAGTTGTCCCACCTGCCCGGGAACGTTTCAAGATGCGATGGAACTGTCTTGTGGACACAGCGTGGAAAGGACCTTGGTGGCGAGGTACTGGGGTAGAAACGAGGATCCGCCCTGTCCGGGGTGTTTTGAAGAGGACCACTGCATAGGATTAGAAGAATATAGAAAGTACAGAAGCATAGAACTTATTATAA
This sequence comes from Protopterus annectens, assembly GCF_019279795.1. NCBI lineage: Eukaryota > Metazoa > Chordata > Ceratodontiformes > Protopteridae > Protopterus > Protopterus annectens. The sequence continues at coordinate 1,765,760,929 of NC_056744.1, forward strand.
CTTTTAAGCAACCAAAGGTAATGCATTAATTAGTTTAAAGAAAACGTAATTGTTGGTGATCACACTTCAAATCATAATGTATAATCCAACAACATTACCAAGTAATGCGCCGCAGCAGGACCTGTGCCATACCCACACTGCTTCAACAAGGATGTAGCCCGGCGTGCTCAGTGAGTTCAAATGATTTTGTTTTCTGAGCATCTCTTAGAATCTTTATTACTCAAAGACATACCTCTCAACTGCCTATGATTTTTAGGGACATCCCTGGTTTTTGACTCAGATTTTAGCTCTGTACCGCTTAATGCCTTCTATAGCTAATAAAGGCGGTGGTTTGCACTTTAATAAATAAAACGATAATTAGAGCTACTGACATCTTCTACATCAGAATCTTCTTCTTCTTTCGGCTGCTCCCGTTAGGGGTCGCCACAGTAGATCAACTGTTTCCATTTCTTCCTGTCCTCTACATCTTGCTCTGTCACACCAACCACCTGCATGCCCTCTCTCACCACATCCATAAACCTTATCTTAGGCCTTTCTCTTTTCCTGTTACCTGGCAGCTTCATCCTTAGCATCTTTTTCCCAATATACTCTGCATACCTCCTCAGCACATGTCCAAACCAACGTAATCTTGCCTCTCTGGCTTTGTCTCCAAACCTTCCAACCTGGGCTGACCCTCTAATATACTTATTCCTAATCCTGTCCATTTGCATCACACCCAGTGCAAATCTTAACATCTTCAACTCTGCCACGTCAAGCTCTGACTCCTGCCTTTTTGTCAATGCCACTGTCTCCGACCCATATAACATAGCTGGTCTCACTACCCTCTTGTAGATCTTCCCTTTCACTCTTACTGGTAATTGTCTGTCACAAATCACTCCTGACAGTCTTCTCCTCCCACTTCATCCTGCCTGTACTCTCTTCTTCACCTCTCTTCCACACTCACCATTACTCTGAACTGTTGATCCCAAGTACTTAAACTCATTCACATTCGCCACCTCTACTCCCTGCATCCTAACCATTCCTCTATCCTCCCTCTCATTCACACACATATATTCTGTCTTAGTCCTGCTGACCTTCATTCCTCTTCTCTCTAGAGCATATCTCCACTTCTCCAAGGTCTCCTCCACCTGTTCCCTACTCTCACTACAGATAACAATGTCATCTGCAAACATCATAGTCCACGGGGACTCCTATCTGATCTCATCTGTCAACCTGTCTATCACCATTGCAAATAAGAAAGGGCTCAGCGCTGATCCTTGATGTAATCCCACCTCCACCTTAAACGCATCTGTCACTCCTACCGCAGACCTCACTGCTGTCACACTACCCTTGTACATATCCTGTATCACTCTTACATACTTCTCTGACACTCCCAACTTCCTCATATAATACCACAACTCCTCTCTAGGCACCCTGTCATATGCTTTCTCTAAGTCTACAAAAACACAATACAACTCCTTCTGACCTTCTCTGTACTTCTCCATCAACACTCTCAGAGCAAGCATCACATCTGTAGTGCTCTTTACTGGCATGAAACCATACTGCTGATCACTAATCATCACCTCCCTTCTTAACCTAGGTTCCACTACTCTACATCACTACATCAGAATATGTGTATTAATTCACTTTCTCTTAAACAGTCTACGTTTCAAATTAATAGTGCTCCTATTTTAAATGTATCCCTGATTATTTCTGGATTTGTTCCTAATTCTGCTGGGAATTGTCCCATATTGGTTGAGAAATATGCTCAAACAGCACATATCTTCAACTCGCTAAAATACAGTATACTGTATTGAGCTGTGCAAAATATGAGTAGCATGGTTAGAATGAGATGAAGGAGGTAAATGCCTAGGGAGCAAAGTGTTTGAGGGTGAGATCGGTCAAGCCAAATCAATCTTTAATAATAGTACATATTGGTTTTTAAAAGCAGTATTGCATGTATATGACAAGAATGCTGATATAAAAAATAACTTTTTATGGTATAACTAGCAAAATTTAAAAATAATGCATCCCTTTCCAAAGATCATAAGGGTGATATTTTTAGGGTTGAGTACACAGGGTGCTGGGGACAATAGCTTGAGGTCCGAGTACAAAATACAGACAATTCATGCCCACAACTGTACCACCATACATGCAGGTCTGCAAACTGTTTGTGCGTGTTTGTGCAAAACAATGCAGTACTCTCAAAAGTCCCCCAGTTTCACAGAATGGCCAGGTTTTTGCTCCCTGTATTTAGTATGTTCTTTATGAAATGTCTGTTTTTTTTTTCTGATAAATCATTGAGGATAGAAGTCATTAAGTAATGATAGATATTTGACTTTCAGACTTCATATCCTTTAAAAAATGCATACTAACACAATACTGATTTTGGCTTTGTTCAGAATTCTTGTGGCAAGAGATTTTGATGCATGGAGAGTCTGCACTTTTTTCTGTAAGGGAAGGAGGCAGGTGACAGTTCTTATCTCTTCTGCTTCACATTTCTTTTATACCAGGTTAACATCTGATATTCCTCTAGTCCCCCAGGATTCTATAATTTCTAGTCTGTAAAGGTAGCTCAGTGCAGCATGGTTTTTAGTCATTAACTCTTGATGGACATACAGGCATTTTTGGAGGTTATTGTTTGCTGTTTACTTTGCCAGATCTGCTGCAGTTCTACAGGCCATCTTTTTTACGCCATTCAGCTGTGTGTGACTGCATGGCAGTGAAATAAGCTCATTTTTAATATGAAAATACATGAGGAAATTATTCTATTTCAGATAACTTTATAATATACACAATACTTCTCTTCTGGCAAATGTTAGTAACTAAGTATGGAATCGGTATTTATATTTGTAAAACACCAGCCAGATCTGTGGTAGAAGGACAGAGCTGTGACTATGACCCTGATGACCCAGTTTGTATTTGTGGCCTGGGTGCTTCTGTCGCTGGCCAGGTAAGGAATGCTAAGATTAAGCTTACTCACTTTTTCCATAATGATTGAATTGTGCACTTATTTTGGCACCCAGACCCTGTCATTGTACCCCCACTGGAGACTAAGAACCTCCTTAGATATGATGGCATACAGTGGAGACATGATTGGTGATGGGTTATATCCACTGGGAAAGTAATAATGATTGAGGCTCCCTTTTTGCACACACTACATGCTTACCTCTTTTTTGCTTTCAGAGGCATTGGGGTGAATTGGTTAAAACTTACTGTGGAAAAATCCCCTGATAGCTGTCAGGATGATGGCTACACTGTTACCTGCTCTCATCTTACAAGAATCATAAGGTGGCAAGCCAGATATTCAGCAGGTGGCAGGGTGCAGTAAATGCAAAAAATATTATCTGCATATTTTTTATCTCTAGTGGATGTTGTGGAACGTTATCTTCATCGGTGAAAAGTCTGCATTATTATGTGATGCCTCTTCTACAGTGTGCTGCCTCATATTTTCTTGGCTTTTTTTTTTTTTCTTTTTTTTTTGTGTGGTCCTTTCCTGGTGTAGGTCATCATTTTACACATATTTATCAGTATTTATTCCCTGGATGTGTCTGACTGAGTATAGCCCATTTTTATCTGAGACCAAGCAGAAAAGTTTCACAATCAGTTAACAGCATTTGGATAACGGAAACAAACAGCTTACAGCAATTAAATGTTTATGAAAGAATGCAGTACACCTGTACAGACCAAAAAACATTCAATTAATAATATGTAATTTATAGTCTATGATAGTAAAGACCTATATGCTAACATGTAGCAAAAATTCATCAGCAATTTTTTTTTCTGTATGTTCTTTCCCATTCTGTGCTTGTCAGTGATCGAGACTCTTTCTATTTTTATGGAACTCATACATTTTTCCTTACTGGGTATCCCCAGCATGAGGGAAAAAGCAAACAGATAGGCCATCATACATGCAGCCATTAAAGTTGTTTGTGCCATCACTAGTGTCCTGACAATGAGGACATTTGTAATGAGACCCTAACCTTGGCACCTGGTGGCTGACATGAGTGTATCATAGCATATGTGTGCTACTACCCACATGCAAGTCTTCCCTTTTAACTTGGGATCACTAAGGTTACATCCCTTGTTCTGGTCTTCCAGGTTTCTGCTTGTGTGGTGGTGATCAGCTGACTAGAACTGTCAGTCCGTGTTCCTGGGGGGGGGGGGGGTGAACTGGTGTTGGATGCTCATTTCCATCCTCCCTCACTCAGCTCTTCCAGCACAAGAGTCACTGTTCACACTTGGCTTATCTGGATCAAAGTCAGCCATTTGTACTTTTATGTAATAGGGCCAGGTTAAATGTTCAGAATACTGGAGTGTTCCTTGCAGAACTAGCGCAAGATGACAGGCTGCGTTCATCTCTGGTAACTGGTAACTACAGCTGCATTCCAGTACAATTCAGTACAGGTAATAGGTAGGTACACCTGCATTCTTATTTGTGTAATTGTTTCTGTTTTCATAAAAACATTTTATAGGGGATTTTTCAAATTCTTTCTAGTATTTTATTTTGTAACGTACTACAAATTGAGGCACAATAATAGTTTTTTGTCTGAGACATAACTGCACTGTGCAGAAGAATGGAGTGGTGATAACAAGACTGACAGTCCCACTGTACCAGCGACTGGATTGAAAAAGAATGCGCTTCTCTTAATTATATTGTTATTAGGCAATGACCTTGTAGTACCCATTGCATTTCCTTTAGAGAGCTGCACAAAGGGATTCATGGTAATAAAGTATTCCATACAACAGGTGTTTATTCTGCTTAAGGATCTGCATCCAAAATCCCACTCTTTCCTTAGTTTTTTTAATTACCCCTACCCCCACTTCATCACTTGTTTCCACTTTGAACTACAGCTTTCTGCTTGTGTTTTATATATATATATATATATATATATATATATATATATATATATATGAGCCTTAACTGTGTAGCTCTGAAATATCCCGTCAAATCAGAAAATCAGATAATCCTAAACCCACATTGTTCTATTGGAAGGATCAGCTATGAAATTATTAATATAGTTTGATTACTTCTACATAAACGTATGTCTGCATATGTTTTAAGTGATAATTCAATAAAGAGTTGTTTTATTTAAAGGGGATTTATGAGTCTGTTCAAAAGTCTTACCTCTTTCTGTTCAATTCAGTGAGTTCCAGTTTGTCATTTTTTTCTGTATTTATATGCCATGGCACATGACTTTTTTGTGCATGTTATTTTGATTGGATGGCTTTTTGCTATGCACTCTTTTTGTTTACCATGACCCAGTGGCACATGGAAATGAGCGATGAGTTTTGCATGGGTTATTTTTGACACAGTCAGAGTTGAGTTGCAGTCTTTGGGCAAGCTTGGGTAGATTCAGTGTTACATGAATGGTTTGCAGAGAATCTTGTTACACTGTTATGTGCTTGTTCTGTTGTAGAAAACTGCAGACAGAAGGTACGTACAGAAGGAACATAGTAAACTAGGCAAGAGGAAGGTCCAAGCTGTTGTAGCTTGACTGTAGTCTAAGAAACACTTTCTGTTGTAAGGTAGCCCTGGTTTGAGGTTGTTTTAATCATCTTTTTAATATGCTGGGCATATTTAAAAATGTGGTCACTTATAATGCCCATTAACTTGCTTCGGCTGACAACTCCTATAAGACTGTTTTTTTAGATGGGATTTGGAAAGTGGAGAGACAGGAAGACTAGAGTTGTTAAATGCTAGCAAAAAGGTACCTAATAAGGGAATGGCTGTATGTCAGAAACAGAATCTGATAAGAGGGTGGGTGCATGTCAATAACATAGTATCTGATAAGGAGGTGGGTGTATGTCAGGAACATAGTATCTGATAAGGGGGTAGGTGCATGTCAGTAACACAGTACCTGATAAGGGGGTGGGTGTATGTCAGTAACATAGTATCTGATAAGGGGTGGCTGTATGTCAGTAACATAGTATCTGATAAGGGGGTGGGTGTATGTCAGGAACATAGTATCTGATAAGGGAGTTAGTATATGTCAGTAACATAGTATCTGATAAGGGGTTGGGTGCATATCAGTAACATAGTATCTGATAAGGGGATGGCTGTACGTCAGTAACATAGTATCTGATAAGGGGTTGGGTGCATATCAGTAACATAGTATCTGATAAGGGGATGGCTGTATGTCAGTAACACTGTATCTGATAAGGGGGTAGGTGTATGTCAGTAACATAGTACCTGATAAGAGGAGGGCTTTATGTCAGTAACATAGTATCTGATAAGGGGATGGCTGTATGTGAGTAACATAATATCTGATAACGGGATGGCTGTATGTCAGTAACACAGTATCTGATAAGGGGGTGGGTGTATGTCAGTAGCATAGTATCTGATAAGGGGATGGGTATATGTCAGTAACATAGTATCTGATAAGGGGATGGCTGTATGTCAGTAACATAATATTTGATAAGGGGATGGCTGTATGTCAGTAACATAGTATCTGATAAGGGGATGACTGTATGTCAGTAACATAGTATCTGATAAGGGAATGGCTGTATGTCAGTAACACAGTATCTGATAAGGGGATGGCTGTATGTCAGTAACATAGTATCTGATAAGAGGATGGCTGTATGTCAATAACATAGTATCTGATAAGGGTGTGTGTGTATGTCAGTAACATAGTATCTGATAAGGGGATGGCTGTATGTCAGAAAAAGAGTATCTGATAAGGGTGTGTGTGTATGTCAGTAACACAGTATCTGATAAGGGGATGGCTGTATGTCAGAAACAGAGTATCTGATAAGGGTGTGTGTGTATGTCAGTAACATAGTATCTGATAAGAGGGTGGGTGTATGTCAGTAACATAGCACCTGATAAGGGGATGGGTGTATTTCAGTAACATACTATCTGATAAGGGGATGACTGTATGTCAGTAGCATAGTATCTGATAAGGAAGTGGGTGTATGTTATTAACATAGTATCTGATAAGGAGGTGGGTGTATGTTAGTAACATAGTATTTGATAAGGGGATGGGTGTATGTCAGTAACACAGTATCTGATAAGGGGATGGGTGTATGTCAGTAACACAGTATCTGATAAGGGGATGGCTGTATGTCAGTAACATAGTATCTGATAAGAGGATGGCTGTATGTCAGTAACATGGTATCTGATAAGGGGATGGCTGTATGTCAGTAACATAGTATCTGATAAGGGGTTGGGTGTATGTCAGTAACATAGTATCTGATAAGGAGATGACTGTATGTCAGTAACATAGTATCTGATAAGGGGATGGCTGTATGTCAGTAACATAGTATCTGATAAGGGGATGGCTGTATGTCAGTAACATAGTATCTGATAAGGGGAGGGCTGTTTGTAACAACAGGGATGAAGCTTTACTCATTCAGACTGCTTGGCAGATAACACTTAGAATCCTCCACCCTTCCTATCAGTAACTCTAGGTGCCTTGTCTCTGCTTATTTTTGTTGCAGTTTGCCAGGTGGAGAAAAATGACCCTATGCATCTTTTTTGTTACCTGTGTGGAGACTTTCCATTTTCACGAGAAAAAAGCTTTCATTATTGTTTTATATATTTATTCTTCATTAATTAATTCTTTTCCCTGAATGTTTGAGTACTTTTTTTCCAGTCAGACTTTTATTTTTTTCTGTTTTTCATGTAGGTCTAAAAGGTCTTTCCTTGAGTGAACCTGTGGCAGGAACATCCCAAGCATCCAGCAGGCAGACACAGTGCATCAGTTGTTTAGGGTAATCCCATAACTTCCAAAGGTACCCACATTGGATTTTAATTATTCCACTCTATGGAAGTGCCAAGACCTCAAGGTAGAATGGCAGCAGAATGCACTGTGGCCAAAGTAACCACTGGGATATCGGCTACATGAAAGTACATTTTGTTTGCGTAAATTCTGTTCTTTTTGGCACTCTTTTTTCTCTTGGTTATTTCTTGGCTATTTAAGTGCCATCAGTTGGTGTAATTTTACCTTTTGTTTGGAAAGATGCTTTTACAAATGACCATGTAATTGCTCATGCTTAATGTTTATTCTCTTTAGTGAGCTTATTTATTTTTCTTATGTTGGTTGATTATAACTTTTGCAGCTCATTTTGTCTGTTGCAATGGAAAATGTTATTTCAGTACATTTTATACTGGGATCTGTCTTTGTTAAGTCAGCAGGATCCCAGGCATTTGCCCTCAGGGTGTTTTGTTTTCCTACAACAGTTACTTTTGGTAGGCTGTTCCTGTGCTGGTGTATAAAACTAATGATGTTTAGAAGGCTTTCTGGCCATGGCATTTAAGGATTTGATCAGGGCTGGGTGTTGATGGTGAGGGTTCTGAGCATTTCCTGGAATGTCAGGAGCTCCTATTCAGTCATTAAACAGCAGGCCAGTTTTCATTTCTAGGAACAAAAGAAGGTTGAGTTACTTTTTCTGTAGGTAACAAAGTTAAACATAAGTTTTCTTGTTTCATTCTTAATGAGATGGAAGGGCTGAGCGCTTTTGAGCACAGAATGGAGACACTATTGAGGTTCACAGGAGGTTAAACTGACCAGTTCTGGCAGTGTTCAAAGAACGTGGAAAAAGATGGAAAGTAGTCAAGGTTAGAACAATGTCGGATAAGATCTTCTTTATTTGTTTTTATGAACCTAGTGAAGATTAACCCAAAATTTTATTACTATTCAACTCAGCACTATTGGGCATGGGGGTATAACTATCCCTGTGGTTGTTGGGGGCAAGTTTAATATGCCTTTAAATCCTGCCACAGGCAGAGTATATTTGAGGTGGCCTAGGGGAAAAAAAGATGGTGCAAGGTTTTAAAAACTTTTTGAAGCACCCAAGCTTATTGACACATGGAGAGTATTGTCTACAGGAAAAAAGGATTATACTTTTATAGTGCACCAGTTGGGTACTGCTTCCAACCTAGAGTAGCTATTAGTAAACTGTTATGTCTTAAAAGGCAGTTAGATACTTCTGCACTTTTAGACCACAAGTATGTCTGGTTCGACATCCTGGCCTTTAATCAAGATTTTTAACACAGGCCCTGGAAATTCAACTCTCTGCTTTTGTGTTTACCACACTACAACTCAGTTCTATCTAAATTAATTCAGAAATACTGGGAAGGTGGAAAAGGTAAGACAAGAGGTATCATTGTAAATTGGGAGAGATTCAAAGGCCTGATTAGAAATTGGTAATGGGAGTTTAAGAAACAAAGAAGATCTGTAGAGCAAGGAATATTAAACCAGTTAGAAGCAAAGATTAACAGGTTTGAAAGTAGGTATAATAGAATGGGGGGGATAAAAGTGGTTAGGGACAGTGATTTTCCAGCTTAGGAAGGAGTGTAAGACCTTTCATATGCACAGTATTCACAAAAAGTGGAAAAGACAACAGTGTATCACCTGGTGAAAGGGGTTTGATCTCCAGGACTCTCGGCTAATATGTTGATTGCAAAGAGGAGAAATTTGTTTATTTCATCAAAGACAGTGGAAACTGGGGAGGTGATTTGGAGGAAAGCATATTTAACAATTGTGCAAAGGACTATTTCAAGAAGCTTTATAGTAAGTCTGTTGTTCCAAACCTAACCCTCCATTCCACTTTCATACAGCATATCAAAGTTGCCCAAGTAGGGAAGATGGAATCGCAAACTTTTGAACATCCCATCTCCATCATGGAAATAGAGGAAGCCATCCAGCAATCTCCCAAAGGAAAGGTGTCTGATCCTGATGGACTCCTGAAGGAATTGTTTCAGACTTTTAAAACGTTATTAAGTAAACTCTTACTATCATTCTATTCTGAAGGGTAGAAAAGGGATCTCTTCCCCAAACTTCGAGATTAGCGACTATAATCCTCTTGCTAAAATCTAATAAATCATCAACATCCTCATCTGATTTTTGACATGTCTCAATTTTACAAGTGGAAATAAAAATTTACTCCATTACCACGCATCCCAGCTACAGAATCTATTGTCTGTTATTTAAAGCATAATCATCCACAGCAAGGTATTTGGATTGACCTAATTAATTCTGCCATTTCCTCTTGTTCACTGGTGATGCTGTGATATGGCTGTCTGAACCCAGGACCAATCTTACACTTGCAGTATCTGTTCTGCAGAAATCTGGGGATATTTCTGTATTGAAAATGAATCTGGGAAAGCCAGCACTATTTACCCTGAATGATATCGCAGATAGTCATCTGGTTCTGTGGGAGTGGGCTCCCATTCCTATTACTCATGCCATAAAGTATATGGGAATTTATCTTCATTGTGTTATGTCTCAATTCACTAAATACTTTTCCATTCCTAAAGGACTTGAAGAAAACATTGACTGGATGGTCTAATCCAAACCTTCCTTTCCTCTCCAAAATCACTGCAATCAAAATGTCCTCTTTGCCAGAGTTCTTATTCTTAGTGTGCTATCTACAAGAGCTAGCATGTTCTTCCTTCCCAGCTCAGGTCCAAAATTAGTGGCCTCATTTCTGTGGGAGGGTCACCACCCAAGGATCACTAACAGGAGATTGTTCATTTCTCTTCTTGCAGGGGTTGTGGGGCTTCTGGATTTTGTGCCCTATGCCAAAGCTATGGTGATAGTTTCATTTTGGAGAGCTACATCCCATCCATGCCTTATTTGGTTGCTGGCTGAAGTAGAATTGCTGGGTGTGATAAAGCATTTCACTCATGGCTGGGATAAGAACAAGATCTGGGATCCTGGCGGGGATGATGATAAAGTTTGGTTTTGGCTGAAGGAGGTCTGTACTACTAAAATGCATTAGGGCTTTGCAAAGAAAATGATATATCCATAAAATTCAAGTGGATTCATCTCCAATTAGTTCATATCACTGGATAGCTAAATATTTTATCTACTAAAGAGATTTGGTTTTAGATACTTCCAACATAACAGTTCTGTTCCAGAAGTGCTTAGACTGCAATTCTGATTGTAGTGTGAGAAGATGGCAGTATCTTCAGCAACACTCTGTGTTCAGGAGTATAATAGGTCCATAGGTGATCACTAGGCTAATGGCATAAGAGCCTAGCCAATTATACCCAGGATATGACAATATTATATCTTAATTCCCCATATATGGGATGGGGTAATATCAGGGTTGTGGGTTTTTGGGTGTTGGAGCCCTGAGTCATTATACAGACTGTCTCTATCCATAAGGGACATGGACAGTACCTCAGGAGTGAATTTACAGTTTCCCATCTGTTTATCCAAATTCTTTTTGAAGAGAGTGAGGAATGGGCTTTGTGTTATGAAGATAAGAAGTTTATTCCATAGATGAGGTAGCCTTTGGGATACAAATCTGTCTCTCCACCAAGTTCTATTAGAGTCACAAATAAGGTTCAGGTCCATGGAACATGTAACCCTTGTATAATTTTTCTTGTGAATATGTAACATTTTCATCAGAGCTGGATCAGAGAATGCCTTGTAGATAAGGCACAAGTCACCTCTTAACAAATGATATGAGATGGTGTAAAAAGATAGGGCCTTTAATCGGTCCACATAAGACACGTGTCTTATGCTTTATATTTTTTAGTGACAAACTCTGGGGCTGTTATAGTTGGTATAAGTGCCTGGTTAGGTACACACAGAAGGGAGAATTGCACTCGATTATGAGTCTCATGAAGGATGACTACAATGGCACTATAACTTCCTTTGATCTTGATGCCTTGCCTTCACTTATAAACTGAGCCACACAGAAGGATTTCCTCACTGCTGTAGCTACTTGGTGGTTAAAGTTTAAGTTACTGTTTATCTGTGTTCCTAGGTACTTTGGCACTGGGTCTTCTTTTAGGAATGTGCTATTAAAATGATAATTTGCAGGGATACTAATTTACCGAACAGTATGATTATGCATTTTGTAGCATTTAGTCTCAGGCCATGGTTTTGGCACCAGTCGTTTGTCATTTTTAGGCCTGTTTGCAGGATGTCAACATCATTTGGGAATTCAGTATTTGCTCCCAGCTTATAGTCATCAGGGAACATGGTGAGCCAGAGGCCCCAACATTGGCTTTTACTTCAGAAAAGTATATACCAAACAGAGGGGTCCCAACACAGAAAGGTGTAGGCCACTAAGAACAGGTTTCTTATCAGCAGTGGATTCACCAATTCAGATAACATGTGCCCTATTAGTCAGCCAGTTGGCTATCCATCTGACGATGTAGGGGTTTATGCCTAACCCAATACGTTTATCTATGATCCCTGAGTGGAGGATTGTGTTAAAAGCTTTGGCCAGGTCTAGATAAGCAGTGTATACCATTTTACCCTCATCCATGGCCCTGGTGACTTCCTCAAAGAAGTCCACCAGATTGAACAGGTAAGACCTTGCTTTGACAAAGCCAAAGTGGTTATGGTCCAGTGTTTGGAGAATTCTTATGCCATTATCGATCAAGTCCATGATAATTCCCATTGCCTTGCAGATAAGAGTGGACAAGTGTATGAGTCTGTAGCTCCCCATGTCAGTTGCAGGGTCCCCTTTGTGCAGAGCGACAACTGTTGCAGTCCTCCATTTCCCTGGCATAAACCTCATCCAAAGGCTATGGTTAAAGATGACTTCTGGTGGCCCTGATAGATTGCATTTTAAGCTATTTAAGAAGCATCCTGGAATGTCGTTGGGACCCATGGAGACTGTGTTTTCGATTTTAATGAGTGCAGTAAGGACCTGTTCCCTCATAATGACTAGTAAGGGGATGGTTGCAGGTTTTTCTTTGGGTGTGGTAGGAGGTGATGGGGAGAGAGGTTTAAACTGAACTTGCTGGCCAACAGGTTTGCTATAGTTTCATGCTCGGTGTAAGTGTTGCCATTCGTGATTAACTCAGCACATTGTTGAGCATTTCCCCTGAGGCTATGGACATAACTTAAAAAAGACCTCTGGTTATCTTTCATCTGGGAGGCTATCTTTACCTCATAGTTTGCTATGGCAGATTTGACAAGCTGTCTTTCATTTGTTTAGATTATTGAGTGCCGTTTTGCACTGTTTTGTCTGTTCCTTCTTGGCTTTGGAGAGGACTTTTTCCTTTTGTTAAATGGCTTACTTATGCTAGGGGTCAACCAGGGTGGTTTATTTTTGCCAGTAATCATAGGTTTCACTCGAACAGGTACTGCCTTCTCTATAGCTATGAATATGCTTGTACAGTGCTTTTCTGTACAGCTCAGAGTAGGCCTCACTGTCATCTGGGTTCAGAGGGGCATGGAAGTTTAATAAGCTGTCACTTAGTTTGAGGTAAATGGCCTTAGCAAAATTCTTAACAGGTTTGGAGTTTGATGGGGTTCTAGGTAAGATTTAATACTATGGGAGATCATTTTGTGGTCAGATCTTACCAAGGAGATATGGGGTGGTTGAGAAGGAGTCTGAAATAGACAAATGGTTGGAAGGCATTTTTACTGAGACTAGAATCCCTTGAATAGTAATGGAATTATGGTATGGAGTCTTAGTTTAGTAGTATAATTCTGTTCTGATGCCAATGAATAACAAACAAGAGCTTATGTTAGGTTCATGTTTAAATGAAGATTGATGGGATAAACTTCTGTCATTAGGGAAGTACTTTAGGTCATCCCCCATCCTTGCAGTCATTCATTTCAGAATAATATATTTCCAACATCTCACTTCTATGGACATTTTCAACTATGGAGGAGGACAGGATACAATGTGCTGGATATATTCACAGGAAGGAGCTGATCTTGCATCTGTTATGGACCTGACCTTGTTTAGAAGACTCGTGGGCAAGGGTTCTGGAGGCCTGTAGATAGGTCCTTGCCATGAGCCTCACCTCTGTGTCCCATCTATGGTTTTGGATTTTAGGGACTATAGACTCTTTTTATTTATTTGATTTTAAGGAATGGTTGTGGCTTAGAATGTTTTTTCCTGGTATTCATGACAAGACTGGAAAATGGACCTTCTGACACTGGAAAAGTGTTATGTATGTATAAACAAAGACTTTGTTATTGTTGCAAAACTGTTCATATGCTTCAGATTTTGAAAAGTCGTGAAATATTTTTCAGTTCTGCTTTGTTAATTATTAATGTGGCTAATGTTTTGTATATTGGATTTGGTTCAGTAATAAATAGATAAAAGTCTTACTCTGGTATCAGAGTGGGAGCCTTTGGGTACAGTATTTTTTTACTGTTTGGTAACACTCATTGCACCTTCCACAGTTTTACCCCTGCAGTTTGTATCAGATGTGCTTTATCTTGGATATATAGTTTTCCAGCTACTCAGAGGAACCATAAGCATTCAGGATCCGATCTTATAAAAGTATGATTAAAAAAGGTTCCTCCTGTTTTGAGCCCCAGCTTTGAAGAGGCACTGTAAAGCCCTAAGAACTACAAAACAAGCATGGCCTCCCCATGAATCCACAGTGAAGAGGGTGCTAATTCCCAAACGTCCTCCCCGATGATCTCAGATTCTGACAATATCTTGATTTAATATGCTCGCAGCAGAATTGACTTAATGCCCCTTACTTACCATACAAATGGTACTGGTGTTTTCTAGAGTGGGGATCCCTAAAGAAATACTTATTGACTAAGGTACTCCCCCTATAACAAGGGTACTGCATTGGTAATGTCAGTGCTTTAAAGTCAGACACTTGGAAACATCTATCTGTACTCTGCAAACTGATGGATAAGTGGAGAGATTAAATAAAACACTGAAAAGTGTGCTAAGGAAAGCTACTGACGCAGATTAAAAAAAAATGAAACCAGAGCAGTGCCATGAGCTTCAACAAGGTTTACCAAATTTGAACTTTTGTATATTAGGCATCCCAGAGGGCTGCTTGACAAGGCTAAGGAAATGTGGGAAAAGGAAAAGATACCATTAAAAGTGCATTAGAACTGTGCCTTAGTTTGTAGGACACATTACAGCAGGTAATAGCCATAGTAACAGAGTATGTACAGGGGACTCAGTGTTAGCTTGTAGAATATATTACAGCAGGTAATAACATAGTAAGGGAGTATGTCCCATGGAACTCAGTGTTAGCTTGTAGGATATATTACAGCAGATAATAGCCATAGTAATCATAGTAACGGAGTATGTACAGGGAACTCAGTGTTAGTTTGTAGGATATATTACAGCAGGTAATAACCATAGTAAGGGAGTACATACAGGGAACTCAGTGTTAGTTTGTAGGATATATTACAGCAGGTAATAGCCATAGTAACCATAGTAATGGAGTATGTACAGGGAACTCAGTGTTAGCTTGTAGGATATATTACAGCAGGTAATAACATAGTAAGGGAGTATGTCCCATGGAACTCAGTGTTAGCTTGTAGGATATATTACAGCAGATAATAGCCATAGTAATCATAGTAACGGAGTATGTACAGGGAACTCAGTGTTAGCTTGTAGGATATATTACAGCAGGTAATAGCCATAGTAACCATAGTAATTGAGTATGTACAGGGAACTCAGTGTTAGCTTGTAGCATATATTACAGCAGGTAATAGCCATAGTAATCATAGTAACGGAGTATGTACAGGGAACTCAGTGTTAGCTTGTAGGATATATTACAGCAGGTAATAACCATAGTAACCATAGTAAGGGAGTACGTACAGGGAACTCAGTGTTAGCTTGTAGGATATATTACAGCAGGTAGTAACCATAGTAACCATAGTAACAGAGTATGTACAGGGAACTCAGTGTTAGCTTGTAGGATATATTACAGCAGGTAATAACCATAGTAAGGGAGTACATACAGGGAACTCAGTGTTAGTTTGTAGGATATATTACAGCAGGTAATAACATAGTAAGGGAGTACATACAGGGAACTGTGTTAGTTTGTAGGATATATTACAGCAGGTAATAGCCATAGTAACCATAGTAATGGAGTATGTACAGGGAACTCAGTGTTAGCTTGTAGGATATATTACAGCAGGTAGTAACCATAGTAAGGGAGTACGTACAGGGGCCTCAGTGTTAGTTTTTAGGATATATTACAGCAGGTAATAGATATAGTAACCATAGTAATGGAGTATGTACAGGGAACTCAGTGTTAGCTTGTAGGATATATTACAGCAGGTAATAACCATAGTAACCATAGTAATGGAGTATGTACAGGGAACTCAGTGTTAGCTTGTAGGATATATTACAGCAGGTAATAACCATAGTAACCATAGTAATGGAGTATGTACAGGGAACTCAGTGTTAGTTTGTAGGATATATTACAGCAGGTAATAACATAGTAACCATAGTAACGGAGTATGTACAGGGAACTCAGTGTTAGTTTGTAGGATATATTACAGCAGGTAATAACCATAGTAAGGGAGTATGTACAGGGAACTCAGTGTTAGTTTGTAGGATATATTACAGCAGGTAATAACCATAGTAACCACAGAAAGGGTTTACGTACAGGGAACTCAGTGTTAGTTTGCAGGATATATTACAGGAGGTAATAACCATAGTAAGGGAGTATGTACAGGGAACTCAGTGTTAGTTTGTAGGATATATTACAGGAGGTAATAACCATAGTAACCATAGTAAGGGAGTATGTACAGGGAACTCAGTGTTAGTTTGTAGGATATATTACAGCAGGTAATAACCATAGTAAGGGAGTATGTACAGGGAACTCAGTGTTAGTTTGTAGGATATATTACAGGAGGTAATAACCATAGTAAGGGAGTACGTACCAGGAACTCAGTGTTAGTTTGCAGGATATATTACAGCAGGTAATGACATAGTAAGGGAGTACATACTGGGAACTCAGTGTTAGTTTGCAGGATATATTACAGCAGGTAATGACATAATCAGGAACTACGTACAGGGAATTCAGTGTTAGCTTGCAGGATATATTACAGCAGGTAATAACCATAGTAAGGGAGCACATACAGGGTGATTGGTAACAATGAGTTTATAAGAATGTTCAACTTAAAGAATTTAATTCAGGAGATCAGGTAGCAGTAATAATACCCTCCAGAGAACATGCAGGTGATGGAATGAATAAATGCAGCAACTGATAATGTCAGACAGCCAGGAAACAGAAAGACAGTGTGACTCTATCACATTAATGTATTGAAGCCGTGAAAGAAAGTAGACAATTTTCCAGATAGCTTGTAACCTGAATATCATACAAGAGAGACCAGAGCACCTCTACTTGAGGTATAGATAGAGAAGCGCTTCTGAAGCACATGAAAGCAGGGATACAAGTACATTTTTTTCTTAAGAAATAAAGGACTGTTTTCAAAAAATGCCTAGGAGAGCTAAACTGATAGAACATATTATAAAGGCAACATTTGGAGTTAAGGTTAGACTAAGACCTTATGGAGTACCAAAGACACAGAAACAAATAGTAAGAGAAAACGTTAAAAAAAATGTTCAAACTAAGCCCAGAAACTATGAATTAATAGACCACACAAAAAAGGCCAGACAATTAATGACATTTGACATGATGAAGGGATGCAGGCAGGTATTGCTTACAGCGTTGCCATCTGGCCTACATGGTGCTTCAACAACCTTTCAAAAACTGATGAATAAAATACTGATGCTTCACCCCCACTTTGCTGTGACATACCTGGACACTTGACCCATTGATAGAACCCATTGTCTTTCAAGAGAATGGAGTGGCAGTTAGAAGGAATAACGTCAAGATTTTTAATTATAGTGGATTAAATATAACTAGTGATTACTTTACCCTGTTTGAAAAATGTTTTACTTTTGTACCCAACAATAAGTATGATCTTTCTGATTCACCTATTGAATTTAAATTATATATTAGAAAATTACATTTTGCTATATTTTTTCAAGGTATTCCCCATTCTGAGGGAAATGGTTACTTATATCAACAGAAAAAGACTGTTATGCCACCTATGAACTCCACCATCCAGACAAGTGCAAATATGTGTGAGAGAGAGTTTTATAAGCATTGTAGCTCTAAAAAAATACTCCAAAAATATACAGTTTGTATATGCAATTTGTCTTTTAAAGAAACAGAACTGTTGTTTAATCTCATTAAAGATAAATCAATTGGAATTATGAAACCTAATAAAAGATGTGGGACAGCAATATTTTACTCTATTGGTTATATAGGTGACATGTTTGATTTTTGCATAATGGCAAAATTATGAGGAAGCCTCAAAAAAAGAAGTTAAAGTTGCCCATAGGAAGAATGACCAACATTTGGAAGATGATTAATGTAAAGTCAGATTAATACTGATGTAATTTTCTGAAAAATACTCCTCTAATCCCAACAATTTTTGGAATTCCTAAAAATACATAAAAAATATACTAAAATCACTTCTTAGACCCATAGTGGCTGGACGTGGGCCAAAAACTTAGACATTTGATGTTATGGTAGAAAGACTTTTAAACCAATACAGAATTCAGGTACACATATGTTAAAGGATTCATGGGACTTTATGGAGATTAAAACCAGAACTATGGCAACAAGAGTTATGGCTTCTAAAATAGATGTAGTAGATCTTTTTCCTTGTGTACCACAGAATATTGGATTGGATTATTTTTTCTTGAGGTGTTAATCAGAATTGATTTTTTTGACATCTAATGTTATTAGATGTATAAGGGATTACATGGATATCATTCTTGGTAACAACTATATTTATTTTGAGGGGGGTTTCAAACAGGTTAGAGAGTTAGTTCTCTGGTAATATAATACTGTATGTACACTTCCTTGATGATATATTTATTTTATGGAAAGGGGATCCTGAGGAAGCAAAAAATGTTATTGAATACATCAATAATACAACCCCTTTCTTAAAGTTCACATACCTCTTGAATGACAATGCAGTAAATTATTTGGGTACTACCATTTCAAAAGGACCAGCTTATTTTTATTCAGCCATATATAGAAACCCAACATTTTCTAATACTTATTTATATTTTAGAAGTCATCACCCTTTAAAAAAAAGAGTTTAGTGAAGGGCCAGTTTGTAAGGTTGATCAGAATGATATCTGAGAAGCATGTTTTTGATAAGGAAAGAAAAATCCTGGCGAAGATGCTCCTTTAGAGGGGATATCCAGACACTCTAATAAAGATGACTGGTAATGAAATAATGGATGGCTGGGGAACAAAATATATCCTCCTAATAGGTGTTGGTATATCAAGGGATTACAAAAAAGGACAATCTAACCCAGAACTATTTGAAACATTGTCTGATACTATTGGATAAGAGTTCAAAGGATCACATGATGAAGAATTTAAAAATAATGTGGACAATAACCCTAGATTCCATAGAAGCTTAGTATTGGAATACAATTCAGGCTCAAAACTGAGACAAATGCATTGCTAATAAAAACTGGAACATACTCCACGGTGACAATATTATTTATAAAGTAGTGTTTGATCAGGCTGCGTTTGTGTATAAAAAGTGAAAAATATCAAAAATATGGTTGAAACAAAGGGTCATGTTCAAATATATGACAATGATAACAAACGAACAAAAAATGTGGGTCCTGCAACCAATGTAGATATATATTAGAGAAAGAAACTTTTATATTGGAAAATGAGTTAAGAATAATTATATGCCCCAAAATGGAATTGTAACACTGAAGGTATAGTTTATTTAGCTATGTGTGCAGATTTCCAAGCTTTCTATGTAGGAAAAAATGTTATCTATGAACATCGTTCCAACATTTCAAAAAGAAATGTAAATAATGTTTATATGCACATACCTTAAAGTGTCCACTGTTTAACAGTTTTATTTTTGTAATTGTAGAAAGGTTACATTAAACCCTAGATGAGGTACATGGGAGGACAAATTGGAATATAAAGAATTTATATGGCAACTGAAATTAGATTCCATTAATCACCCTGGCATAAATGAGTCTGTCCCTAAAATATGAGTTGAAGAAAAAAAGGATACCAAAATGATAAAGAGTTGTGTTATAGTGATTTAAGACATCACAAAAAATGTTTTTTGTCCTGATACAAATGGTGTAAGGATTTTCACAATGTTATGATATGTTTTAATTTTTTTACAATTTAGAGTTGTGTTATTACTGTATTATTTGGCAAAATAGGTTAATGGGTATGAGTTTTTTTTAATATATATTTTTTCATATACATTCACTATTTTGTTTTTTGTGTGTGTGTGAGTGTGTGTGTGTGTGTGTGTGTGTGTGTGTGTGTGTGTGTGTGTGTGTATAGGTTCATAGGTTCATACTAGGCTATCTGCCCTAGGGCATTTATAAGCCTAGCCAGAATGTGTTTGGCTTTCGCCACCCATTTTAAATTAATTTTGCTATGCCCTTTTTCGAGGTTAGTATACTGTGCCTCTGTCTAACAGTGACACAGAAGTCTATGTAATATATATATATATATATATATATATATATATATATATATGGATCTGCTTTTGGTCAAATTACATTTACATTAGAGTTAAAATGTTTATAAAACTCCCTCACATAATTGCAGTGTATTCACTATTATACACCTGTGTATCCATTAAAAATGCATTGAAACATATAACATTAGTAAAAACTAGTTGCAAAATTTGGGGGGGCTGTGCCCCTCACACCCCCCAATGTGGGGGGCTGTGCCCCACACCCTAACTTTATATTCTCACTCCAGGGTCGCACTGCAGTGGGGCAGGGGCTATATTCTATTTTCGACCAAATGTGCTTTCAATCAACTGTACTTTCAGTGAAATGGGCTGCCTGAAGTCCTTTTCGACCAAATGTAATTCGACCAAAAGCAGCAGACCCATATAGATCTAGGATGTTTGCTCAAGTGAGCAAACATCCAAATCCATAATAACCGAACACACTTTAACGAAAGCGCTTTTATCAAAAAAGCGCTTTCATTAAAATGTGTTACAAAAAAATAAATAAAACGCTTCATTTACATTTGAGCAGGGGGGCTTTCCCCCCACACCCCCCTACTTTAATATTCTCCCTCCGAGACCGCAATACAGTGGGGAAAAGGGAAATTTCCCCCGCACCATAGTACAGCCTCGGCAACAGGCATACTTACGAGAAAGTGCTTCTTCGGTGAAAAGCACTTTAGCATAAGTATGCCAGGCCATTTAGGTTTCGGTCGTTTGCTCACTTGAGCAAACGTCCTAGATCCATATATATATATATATATATATATATATATATATATATATATATATATACATACACACACATACATACACACACTTTCATACATGCTCAGAGGTTATATGATGTTTTTAACAAAGTTCCATAGCTTTAAATATTTAAATGTTTTTGATATAATATTTAAATATATGAGCATTTATTTTTGAATTTTAGATGTTTAAATACTTAATTGGTTAATTGATGGGTTCTATATAATGAAAGCAATGTGGAGCTGTGAATTCCTTTGTTCTGATGAAGTCCCATAGTAGTGTGTAGGGATGAAAGGCACTGTAACTTAAAATGAACTGAATTTGTGTGTTCATAGGTTCATAGGTAGGTACTAGGCTATCTGCCCTAAGGCATTTATAAGCCTAGCCAGAATGTGTTGGCTTTCACCGCCCCCTTAGATTAGTTCCCTGTGCCTCTGTCCAGCAGAGTCATTGAAGTGATCTCCGGGGTAAACTTCCTGTTTCCCATCCACTCGTCAAGGTTTCTCTTGAAGACTGTTAGTGAGGAGCTCTGCCTAATGTAGACTGGAATCTTATTCCAAAGCATGGGGAGTCTCTGGGACAGGAATCTATCCCTCCAGCATGTCCTATTTATTGTTGTGGTGAGGTTTATATCCCTAGAGCATGTGGCTCGAGGGGATGAGGTTTTCTTTAGGTGAAGCATGTCCATCAATTCTGGTTTGGACATGGCCTTGTATGTCAGCCAGAAATCACCTCTGAGTAGACAGTATGCAACCGAGTACAGCTGGAGTTTCAACAGTCGAGCTGCATAGGGCATCTGTTTGAGGCCAGTGATCCCCTTGGTGAGGTACTTCTGTGGTGTTTCCAGCTGTTGCAGTTGTCTTGTAAGGTATATCCCAAATGGGGGGTTGTACTGTATGATGGCTCTGATGAGTGATGAGTAGAGGAGCACAATGATCTCTCTTGATCTGGATGCAAACCCTTTTGTGATTAGGTGGGCCAAATAGAAGGATTCTCTAACCACTTTGGCAATGTGATTATCAAAGGAGAGATTACTATCTACGTGGGTCCCCAGGTCCCTTATTACGTCTTCCGTATTTAGGGGACTACCACCTATGTGGTAGTTTGTGGGTACTTTTTTTTTCCAAAGGGGATGACTATGCACTTTTTGGCATTTAGCTTGAGGCCATGATTTTGACACCAGGTATCCATCTCGGTGAGACCCTTTTGGAGGATGTCTGTGTCAGCTGGAGAGTCAATTATAGCCCATAGTTTGCAGTCAACTGCGAACTTAGTCATCCATAGTCCTCCTGTGCTTGCCTGTACCTCTGAGACGTATATGCCGAACATTAGGGGTCCTAGGACTGAGCCCTGGGGAATGACACTTTTAACCGGTTTAGAGTCGGACCTAGCTTCCGCAACTCTCACCATGTGGGTTCTGTCCGTGAGCCAGTTGGCAACCCATCTTGTGACGTAGGGGTTTATGCTCAGACTGGTGAGCTTGTCTGTAATACCAGAATGGGGAATGGTGTCAGAGGCCTTTGCGAGGTCTAGTTAGGCTGTGTGTACCATCTTTCCCTCGTCTATAGCCTTGGTAACTGTCTCAAAGACGTCCACCCATTTTAGGAGGCATGATCTGCCCTTAAAGCCGAACTGGGTAGGTTCCAGTGTTTGGAGGTTCCCAATGTCTCTGTTAATGGGTTCCATGATGATGCACTCCATAGCCTTGCAGACCAAGCTAGTCAGGCTTTTAGAGCGATAGTCCCCAGGGTCTATTCTGCCTCCACCTTTGTGGAGTGGAATAACCATTGCTGTGCGCCACTCTATGGGTACGTAGCCCATGGAGAGGCTGAGTTTGAACAGTATGTTTAGGTGAGGGGTTAGTTCGTGTCTGAGTTCATGTAGGATGCAGTGTGGGACACCATCCGGTCTTATTGCTGCTATGTTTTTGGCTTTGGAGAGGGCTGTTTTAACCTGAGTGTCTGTGATTTCAGGGGCTCTACATTCTTCTGGTATGGTTATGGGCCGTTTTGGGGGTGAGAGGGGGGTGACATTTGCACCGAACCTGTCTGCCAGGATGTTGGCGATATCAGTTGGTTCAGTGTATTTTGTGCCATTCTGCACTAAACTCCGAGCAGATCTGAGCACTGCCACTTAGATTCTTGACATAGCTAAAGAATGCCTTGTGGTTATCTTTGGAGTCCTTTTTTGAAGCTCACCTTGAATGATTTTATGAAGGATCATAGTTTCTTGCTGATACTGATCAGGGATGTCTTCCCTTCTTGGGATTTTACTCTTTTCTGTACTAGTTTCCTCCTTCTATTGTTATAGCTTGTTTATGGCAGGGGTCCACCAGACTGGTTTCCTTTTCTTGGAGGAGTGAGTCTTGGTTTTGTTTGGGATAGCACAATCCATGCATCCTTGTAGGTGCCCATAGAATGCATTAGTAAAGGATTTTGCAGCTTGGACAGCATTATCCTTTAGCATGGGGGTTTTGAAACTTTCCACCTCTGTCTTAAGTAATGTGAAGTTTGCTTTTGAAAAGTTTTTCACAATGGTTTCCTTGTCCAGGGGTGGGGGCAGAATGTGGATATCCAAAGTGGTTTGTTTATGGTCAGATCTAACCAGCGAGGGGTTGACTTTTGGTGTGGAACACCAGTCGCCCAAGTTGGTGATGACCATTTCCAATATGTTGTCACCTCTGGTGAGAGCATTGACCAGTTGATCTAGGGTGTTTGAGTTTATAAATTCTAGGAAATGTTGGGCAAGGGAGTTGTAGTTGAGTAGTTCTCCTAGTTAATGTTTCGGTAATTGAAATCACCCAATATTCGGGTGTTTGGTAGGACCTTTATGTTTCCCAGTGTTTCCAGAAGTGCAGAATGGGGATCCTGGGACATGGTGGGTGATCTGCAGCAAGCTACAATTTGAATTGCAGTTTTGCCCATTGTTAGCTGCACGTGGATGATCTCTGAAGCATCGTGCTGTGCCACTAACCTGGAGGTGTGGGTATCCATGATGAATATGGATACGCCCCCACCTTTTGTATTTCGGTCTGGGTTCTGTGGCTTAAATGTATGGTATGAGGTGAAGCCTGGTAGTGCTAGGGTGCTCTGTGGAGCCTTAAACCAGGTTTCTGATACTGCACATATATTGATTTTCTCCATACTGAGGAGTGCCTCGAGTGCGTGCATTTTGAGGTTTAGACTTCTGGCACTGAGTAGCATTACCCTCAGTTTTTTGTTATTTGTGCTATTTACGGCAGTGGGTTTGTCTTTTGAGCCTTGCCTAAAAAAGGTAATATGGGTGTGGCAAGAGCCTTGGCCAGTATTCGAAAGCCTAAGGGTGACAGGTGCAAGCCATCTCTAGCGAAGCAGAATGGCTTGTCGAGCATGTCATCCCAGGTGGACAGACACTGGATCCCCTTTGAATGACACCAGAAACTTAGCCAGTTGTTGAAATTTATATATTTTTTCTTTATACCATGGTATCATTCTTGGTGAGGGCAGGATGCTACTCAGAGTCAGGGTTTTATCTACCCTAGAATAAATATAACATCATAAGAAGATTTTGCAGTGGCTCTGGTTATTTATTACTAGTGCCATTATGACTGGTACACTTTTGGCTTTGTGTTTGAGTTTTTGTGTACATATGCAGATACACATTTTGTGGATGTTTCACTACATTACTGACCCACTACGTTGGCATACACTGCATCAACCACAATGGTAGAAATGCACATGGTGATACACATGTTCTAAGCGCAAACTTTGGTGCATAAAAAACTAAAGTAAAAACAAAAACAAGGAAAAAAAACTTTGTTTTCGCAGGGGGGATTTCCCCTGCACCCCCATGAAATCCATCTCCCATGACCCCACACCCTCTGCTAATATTATATACTAACATTAAGATTGCAAAATTGTGGAGGAAGAGCAAAATCCCACTTTGCACTGTACAGTGATCCTACAAAAGAAACACCGGCATCCCGCTATTAACTGGCAGTCTGACAAAACAACCCTCATAACTAAACATTCGAAATAACAAATCTATGATCAAACACACTGCAATCATATATACATATACATGTGTGTGTGTGTACAAAAGCATACATATATGTACAAAAGCACTGGTCGATGTATATAAGCTTTGTATAACACTATTAACCAAAGATGTAGCATATCATGAAGGAAGTTGGTGCTAATAAATAAATGAACATGAAGAAACCAAAGAAGTCTTATTAGAACTGAGCACTTTCATCTCTGCCTAATTAATAATTAATTAAATAGGATACATTACTGGGCATCTAAATTTAGAACAAATAAAGTCTTACCACAAACACACAGAGCAGTGAGGGGAAGGAAGGGAAGAAATCAAACGCCATCATGGAAACATCAAATAGAGAAAAGTATAAAGTAATTAAGACAAGAAGTGTCACTGTTAGAAGAGTATAGAAGTGGGAACAGATCAACAAAAATACTTAGATGTGGTAAAAGCAATGCCCAGTATCACAATAGACCTGGATCTATCTACACTATTGTAAATAATAAACTAAAGATATCAGCACAGGCAGAAAACTTAAAAGATATGCTGATAAATATAAAGAAAAAGTGCAAAATAAGCAATTCATTGATGCCCCAAAAGAGTTTTCTAGAGAACTGGCTAACAAAGCAAATGTAATAGAAACACCACCAGAAAAAGAAGAAATAGACACACTTTAAAGAAATATCTATGAAGCCCCTCTGGAACATAACAAAGATGCTGAATGGATAGAGAAGTTAAACAGTAAGAAGTTCAAATGTACAGGATACAAAATGGGACAAAGTAATGGCCAGAGAAACTGAAACATTATTAAGAAAAGATCCTAACTGGAAAACCCCAGGCCCAGATGCAGTATCCTATTTCTGGCTAAAAGTATTAATATCTTGAAATGAAGATTCATCCCTGAGTAAGAATTAACTGTATGCACATCCTGAACAGGTATTAACCTGGTTAACAATAGCAAAAATTATACTTCCCCTCAACAGTGAAAATGCAAGCTATCCTAGTCACAGGCACTTCTAAAAATAAATATCTCCCTACTCCAGTCCAACACCAATAATATCTGCAGGTTAACAACTATCATCCTCCCAGGACAGAATACCACAGCCACACCCTTTCCAAAGTCAATTAGCTACTGGTTCCACAAAGCACTGCCCTCCTCATAGGCTCCACCTTATTCCAAATTATCGACTTGAAATACTTCTTATTCTTTGCTAGCAGACTCCGAGAAAGACAGCCCCATACAACCAGTGGTCAGTGTCCAGCACCACCCCATCTTCCTTACCCCGCTTCATAAGGCTGACACTAATTGAGCATGTATTTTCAGTCATGACCCATAGAATACAGGAATCCATTACTGATCACATAACTGACACACTGCCCTTCCCTGCTATCAGGAGAAAATTAAAAGTTTATCTCTTTAACCAAGTAAAATGGAAATTCTGCAACCCACATTCCCAGCATTACTTCCACTCAAGCATCATAACAAACTGCATGCAGTCTGTACACACAGGACACTTCACTTCATAAACTACTTCAATGAAAAGCCCCAGAGTTTAATGTTGCTAATCCAATCACTCCATTATGCCACATGCTCACAGATAAACTCTGACTAAACACAAATAATTCTGTTTGTAGGAGGTGCAAGAGATACAGAGGCATCACTCTCAGAAAAAAACACAGACTATACACTGCATTCACACACCTCATGATAAACACCCTACCCTGACATATAGTATAATGTCATGAAAGTGTCAGCAAACATTGAAAAACAAACACAGAGCAGAACACACTGATCTCAAAAGACTGAATACAAAACATTGAAAGTCTAAAGAAAATTATTTCATGCAGCAATATCCCCTGCATCCACCACACCCCCTGCAACCTACATATATAAAATCTGAGTTCACACAACAGTGGGAAAAGGCCAAATTTTACACTCTCCACTACAAAGTGATCTCACACATTCCTGGTGGCAATACACTCCCAGTCCCCATTGCAAAGTGATCTCACACACATTCATGGTGGCCATACCTCTCAATCTCTTAGTGAAGAGGTCTGGACAAACCCTAAAATAATGGGGGACTAAGGCCCAAAATAGGGGCATATTTTAAATATTGCTCTAATAAATGTAGAAAGTCACTAGAATAATAGAATTTGTGTGTCCATGCATTTTTTGTGAATGATAGGAGGCCTGAAACTCAAATGTATGCCATTCTTTAGTGACATCATTCTTCAGTGATTTGCCAGAACCACAAATTTTATGAGTAATAGGTCAAACATATTAGGCAAAAATCTGGACATTCTCTGAAAATCTGGACATTTGAGAGGTATAATGTTGGCAATGCCAGCAGCACTAATGCACAAAACATTTGATAGTATACCTTTCAACTTCTTAGAGCAAGAAATCTGTTCAAAGCCATAGAGACAAAGGCCCAAAAATAGAGACAATTTTTAAATATAGCCGTTACAAACTTAGAAATGTCATAGAATAATAGGTTTTGCATTAGCATGAGTTTACTGAAGGGCATGAAGTCTGAAACTCAAATCTCTGTCATTATTTTCTAACTTCAGTCATTAATGTTTCACCAGCAATTTCTCAGTAAACCACAATTTTATGAAAAACTGACCAAAAATATTAGGCAAAAATCTGGGCATTATGCACAAATCTGTGCAGTTGAGAGGTATGTTTGATAGTCTAAATGTTCGATATTAGTGATTGCAACCAATGTCGTATATTGATGCTATAATACTGATCTAAACTTCCTAGACTCACAAGGATTGCGTTTCAGCAAAAATCAAAATCAGACATTGCTTCAGATGCTTTTTCACCTTTAACAAAAACTCACCATAAAGCAAAGGACATCAATTCCAGTACGCCAGACCACTCCACAGACAAAAATCTTTTAATAATTGGTGACTTGATAATAAAATACATAGATTCCCCACTCACTAGACTGGACAAAGACAGGGTGACAGTTAGTTGTCTTTGAGGTGCCAGGATCTAATGTATGTCTAGGGCTCTTAGAACCCCCGGCACCAGACGAATATAAATAGGTCATAGTAGATATGCATATGGGGTGAGTGACTTAGGGTGAAAAAGCCTGAAGGAGACACAGACAACAAGTTGCCCAACTTGAACTCCTGCAGTGGAAGGCATCCATATATGTGTAATCACTGAAACGTGTTTAAATGTCCAGAAAGCATTCCCTCCGTGCCAGATTTAGCACCTACCATGCCTTCAGAAGCTAGAGCAACTACAGTGGCATGTTCATATTTGTCACAGACTACATCACCTTTAGACAGACTCCCAGAGACTCACAACTGATCGAACTCCAAATCACACTAAGCAACCTACCATGCCTTCAGAAGCTAGAGCAACTACAGTGGCATGTTCATATTTGTCACAGACTACATCACCTCTAGACAGACTGCAGAGACTCACAAATGGAACTTATAGAACTCCAAATCACACTAAGCAAAATCAGCTATCAGTTTATTACTTGTTACAGGACACCTTCCATGACCCAGAAGTTCATGTAAGGTTCTTAAACACCATGGATGGATGAATGTCTCATAAATATGAACACCATCATTCTGGGAGACTTTAACAACCTAAGCTAACTGCTTTAATTTGGTATTTACTTCTCCAACCTAAAGACAAAAGACCAAATCATATGGCTAACCAGGTTTGCAGATGACTGCAAACTGGGAGTCATTGTCAAATCCATCTCTGATAAAGAAGCCCTCCAGCAGGAGTTTACACTTATAAATGCTTGGTGTATTGAAAATAGGCTTAAATTATATGCTAAAAAATACATTGTCATGTGACACACAATCAATCTTGCAGCATATAGCAATGACAACACTCCGCTTTAAATGAAAATGTTGTCAGAGACCTGGGAACCTGGATTGTTAATATCCTTTGATCACCATGTAGCAATGACCATCAGGAAATCTTTCTGCTTGGCAAAGCTAATCACAAAGAGAATGTCACCCAGATCTAAGGAGGTACTTCCCTTTTTGCATTTAGCACTGATAAAACAAATCATAGACTACAATGCCCCCTTTGGGCTGTACCTCACCAGATATATCAAACAGATGAAAAGACCTAAGGGATTCCTAACAAAGATGACCACAGACTAAAAACTCCTAAGTTACCAGAAAAGACTAGGAGAACTGTTTCTCTTTTCTGTATGTCATAGGCTACTCACAGGAGACATGCCTTGCCTTCCATGCAATAAGGGACCCAGTAGACCAGGAACCCTTGTACATTTACAGATTAAACAGTCCCACAAATACCACAGCAAGTGAGACACACCTGCTTCAGTAGATAAATAGATAAAACAAGGTGGAGCGATAGATCGGTTACTCAATGTCTCTCTTACCTCTGGAATAAACTTTTCCTGCTGGTAAAGCAGAGTGATAACTTATCTTCCCTCAAACTGGACGCATGGCGTAATGGTTGAAGGGAGGTACAGTCTAGGGTGGGATCTGGCATGGCGTAATGGTTGAAGGGCGGTACAGTCTAAGGTGGGAACTGGCATGGTGTAATGTTTGAAGGGAGGTACAGTCTAGGGTGGGAACTGGCATGGTATAATGGTCGAAGGGAGGTACAGTCTAAGGTGGGATCTGGCATGGTGTAATGTTTGAAGGCAGGTACAGTCTAGGGTGGGACCTAGCATGGTGTAATGGTCAAAGGGAGGTACAGTCTAGGGTGGGACCTGGCATGGTGTAATGGTCGAAGGGAGGTACAGCCTAGGTGGGACCTGGCATGGTGTAATGGTCCAAGGGAGGTACAGTCTAGGGTGGGACCTGGCATGGTGTAATGGTCCAAGGGAGGTATAGTCTAGGGTGGGACCTGGCATGGTGTAATGGCTGTAAGGCTCAATAGCCTTCAGCTTTCTATTTGTGCTTCATGCAGAGGTTTTCACCAGACTGGAGAACACTTACTACCTTAATGTGCATTACATTTACAAATGTTGTTCAGTATGTATATGGAGTGTGCATTTACTATGTATTTACATTTTGTTTATTTTTTCTTATACATTTAGATGTAGACATAATGATCCTGTTTGCCTATAACCTTTTAATCATTTCCTGCTAAGTTTTCTTCAAACATTCAGATTTGACTTTGTACATTCTTGTAGTGCTGTAAACTCATCTGCTTCGCAAACTATATTTCAACTGTTTTGTTTGCATCGTCTCCCAGGCTCAACTTTAACATGGTTTACTGAGATCAGTGCTCTAACCCAAATGTTGTTTGTCTTTGCTAGCCCGACGCCCAACCTTTAACGAAGGTACGCTCATTCACGCGTGTCTTTGAGGCCACTCGACCGCGGGGAGGACATGCACACGTAGGGTTGCCACCTTTTTAAATGCCCAAAGTGGGACATTTTTGGTACAAACATCAGATTTTGCAGGCCAAAACATACCCACAGCCAGTACAAAGGACAGAACTTTTTTTGCCTAAATAAAAGGTTATTCTTGTAGCATTTTAGTTGCCTATTCTGTTTCTTATAACATTTAGGTGTTTCAGATACAGGATAACTGTTTTATGCAAATATTGCATAAAATATAGGAAATAATTTTGTCCTAAAATCTCAGGACAATTCCCATTTTTACACTTTTTTAGTGGGACACAACTGCCCAAAGAGGGACTGTCCCTCGCAAAGTGGGACAGGTGGTATCCCTAGCACACGCCGCATAGAAGGCACTCCAGCCGAGAATCGAACAGAACAATCTCTTTTTGCTGTGAGGCAACAACGATACCGCTGCACCACCGCGGCTTCTTAAAATCAAATTTGAATCTCACACACAAAGCAAATGCTGCTTTATCAAGCAAACGTAATTGGAAACAATGAAACAGATAAAGGTATAAAAAAAGTGATACTCTCGCGTCAAATTCACATGCATGTTCGTGTTTTGAAATATATTTAGTGTGTTTGCCATGAAATTATCTTTCATGTTTCTTGTAATAGTAGCTTTAAATGTCCGTTTTTTGCTACAGCTGAATGAGACACAGTTGAGAAGTATGCATATCCCCATTATTTAGCCTTTGAGCTCGATTCTTGTGCTAAGAGGTCGAGAGGTACGCAGTGTAGGCGGTAATCTCCCAGTGAAGTACCTCGCAGGATGCGCAGTAGCAAAGCCCGCCCCGGACACACCTCCTAGACTCAATGTCATGCAAACACAGTGTAGGCAGTGCAAATGAACTCGCTTGAATTATCAGAGCAGGAACACAAGAGTATGTCAATATTGTGTGGCAGTTATTAAAGTACTTTTGCATTACTTTATTTTTCCAAGAGGATGGGTGGCAAGTTGTACCCCCAGCACCTAATATGATCACTCTCACAGTATCCCGGTGGTAAGGGGATACCATTTTCGAAGTGACCCCTTTTTACCCCCCTCTCCCCTAGCATCATTTGGTGGAAAAGGCGCGTTTTTTTCTCTAATGAGTAATATTGAAACCAAAACTAAGTGCACGATCTCGATTTCTGTAAAAGGAAGAGATGGCGAGTGTGCGCTTTTATCAGTGGGGGGTATCAGGAGAAGAAGAACTGGAGGTGGAAGTAGCGCCTGGGTTAGACTTTGACCGGATGGTATGGCTCATGAAGACAGCTTACAGTGAAGCCATCTGGCGCCTCCAATTTGTCAACGAATTAAAACGTTTTACCCTGTTCAGTCCCCCGGACTACTGTGTCACCGGGAGGAAAGGTAATTTTTCTCATTACGCATATCACGGCTGGAGGATAACAGGGGGTACAGAACCGTCTGTAAGTGAAGCTGACCCCTGTACCCCAGGAGATGGTGAGCTGGAAGATATTTTGTGGACCACCGTGGAAGGGCACTGGGACACTGAAAAGGACCCCGAGTGTTGGAAATGTTGTGAGGAGTCCCGGGGTAGGAGAAGATGGCAGTTTCCGGAACTTGATAGGATTTTACTTGCAGGAAGTTATGAAAATGAAATACAAGTAGCACCTGCTCTCACTTTTAATGAGATTATACATCTCTTGAATACTGATTACAGTGAAACCGTGGAGAGCGAAGGGGTTGTCACTCTGTTTAGCCCCCCACATAACAGAGTGATAGGGAGAGCCTGTAGCTGGAGTTTATTCCCCGAATGCTTACATCCAAGATTTGTCAGGACAGAGGATATACATCCACCCGAACCAAAGGGGTCAGTGAGTTGTCCCACCTGTCCTGGAAGGTTTCAAGATGCGATAAAGCTAGCTTGTGGACACAGCCTGGAAAGGACCTTTGTGGCGAGGTACTGGGGTAGAAACGAGGAGTCCCCCCCTTGTCCGGGGAGTTTTGAAGAGGACCACTGCAGAGTATTAGAAGAGTGTATAAAGTGCAAAAGGAGAAGCATGGACCTAATTATAACTCTTAAGCAACTACAGGTAACGCATTAATTAATTTATAGAAAACGTAATTACTTTATCACACTTTTCAAATCTAGCAATATTACCAAATAATGCTAAACAGCAGTACATGTGCCATACCAGCCCTGCTTCAACAAGGATAGCCCTGCATGCTCAGTGAACGCAAATGAATATTTTTTTTTTCTGAGCATCATTTAGAAACTTAAGACTCAGACATACTGCCCATCTGCCCTTGATTTTCAGGGACGTCCCTGATTTTGACTCAAATTTTAGTTTAGTACCTCTTAATGCCTTCTAGAGCTGTTGACCTTAGAATAATGGCGGTCAACTACACATAATAAATAAAAACGAAAATTAGAGATATTGACCTCTTTTACGTAAGAAAATGTGCAGTAATTCACTTTCTCTTAAACAGTATATGTTTCAAATTAATAGTGCTACTATTTTAAAATGAATCCCCGTTTATTTCTGGATTTGTTCTTAATTGTGTTGGGAATTGCCCCAGATTAGTTGAGAGATATGCTCAAACAGCACAGAATGTCTTCAACTGTCTAAAGTACAGTGTACTGTATTGAACTGTGCAAACCACCGTAGCATAGTTACGATGGAAGGCAGGGATAAATGCCTAGGAAGCAAAGTGTTTGAGGGAGTGATTGGTCAAGCCCCATCAGTCTTTAGTAATAGTGCATACTGGATTTTAAAAGTGGTATTCCCTTTGTGATCAAAGCTGAGAACTGTAACTTGTGTATCTGATAAGAGTTCTGATTATAAAAAATAACTTTTTATGGTTATAACTTGCAAAATTTAAAAACCATGTATAATTTTCCAAAGATCACAAGGGTGAGAATTTTAGGGCTGAATACACAGGGTGCTGGGGACAATAGCTTCAAGTCTGAGAACAAAATACAGACAATTCATGCCCACAACTGTACCACCATACATGCAAGTCTGCAAACTGTTTGTGCAATACATTACTCTCAAAAGTCCCCTATTTCACAGAATGGCCAGATTTATGCTCCATGTATTTGGTATGTTCTTCATGAAATGTTAGTGACTTCTATCCTCAATGATTTAAAACAAAGTAATGATAGACATTTGTCTTTCAGACTTCATATCCTTTAGAAAATGCATACTTAGTCAACACCTGTTATTCTGTCTCAGATTTTGGACCTTTGTCTCCCTAAGAGATTTTGATGCATGGAGAGTCTGCATTTTTTTCTGTAAGGGAAGGGGGCAGTTCTCATCTCTTCTGCTTCACATTTCTTTTATACCAGGTTAATACCGGACATGTCTGTAGTCCCTCCCAGGATTCTATTATTTGTAGTCTAAAATGGTAGCTCAGCTCCGCATGTTTTTCAATCATTAACTCTTGGACACACAGATAGTTCTGGAGCTTATTGTTTGCTGTTTACTACCAGAGCTGCTCAAGTTCTATAGGCCACCTCTTTTAGGCCATTCAGCAGTGTTTTACTACATGGCAGTGAAATAAGCTCATTTTTAACATAAAAAATACATAATGAAACCATTATATTTCAGACAACTTGATAATATACACAGTACTTCTCTTCTGGCAAATGTTAGTAACTACATATGGAATCGGTATTCATACTTGTAAAACACCAGCCAGGCCTATGGTAGAAGGACGGGCCTGTGACTATCGCCCTGATGACACAGTTTGTATTTGTGGCTGTGGGTGCTTGAGTCGCTGGCCAGGGGAAGAATGGTAAGATTAAGCCTGCTCACTTTTTCCATAATGACTGAATCGTGCACTTATTTTGGCACCCAGATCCTGTCCTTGTACCCCCACTGGAGACTAAGAACCTGCTTAGATATGATTGCATAGAATGGAGGCACGACCGGCGATGGGTTATGCCCACTGGGAATGTATAGTGAATGAGGCTCCCTTTATGCACACACTACATGCTTACCCTTTTTTGCTTGCAGATGCATTGGGGTGAATCTGTTAAGACTTGCTGCAGAAATACCCCCTGATAGCTGTCAGGATGATGACACAGTTATGTGCTCTCACCCTACAAGAATCATAAGGTGGCAAGCCAGATATTCAGCAGGTGGCAGGGTGCAATAAATCCATAAAAATACTATGATATTTTTTATCTCTGGTGGATGTTGTGGAACGTCATATTCATTGGTGCAAAGTCTGTATTATGATGATGTAATGCCTCTTCTGCAGGGTGCTGCCTCAAACTTTCTTGGCTTTTTTTTTTTTTTTTGTGTGTGATCCATTCTTAGTGCAGGTCATCATTTTACATATATTTATCCATATTTATTCCCTGGAAGAGTCTGACTGAGAGTAGCCCATAAAGACCTTGGCAGAAAAGTTTTTCACAATTAGCTAACATTTGAATAATGGAAACAAACAGCTTGCAACAGTTAAATGTTCATGAAAGAATGCAGTGCACCTGGTCAGACCAAAAACCATGCAACTAATATGTAATTTATAGTATATGATAGTAAAGACCTACAATCCTAGCCGGCCTTAGGTATAGGCCAACTAAGCGGCCGCCCAGGCCACCACTCTAGCAGGGGTGCTTTTCCACTAATCTGTATAGTATAGCCTATGGTATACCAGGTGGTGTTGGGGGGTGGGGGTGCTGTTGAGATCTTTTGCCATGGGCACTAGTTGACCAAAGGCCATCCCAAGTTATATGCTGACATGCAGCAAAACTTCATCAGATATTTTTTCTCTGTATGCTCTTTTCCATTCTGTGCTTGCCAGTGATCGAGCCTCTCCCTACTTTTATGGAACTCATACATTCTCCCTTACTGAGTATTCCCAGCATGAGGGAAAAAGCAAACAGGCTGTCATACATGCAACCATTAAAGTTGTTTGCGCCATATCTAGCATCCTGACAATGAGGACATTTGTAATGAGACTCCTCACCCCAGCACCTGGTGGCTGACATGAGTACGTGCATCATAGCAGGACTTCTATGTCTTCCCCATGTGTATGGGTGCTACAACCCACACACAATGAAGTCTTCCCTTATTGGGTTGGGATCACTAAGCTTAAATCACTCTTTCTACTCTTCTAGGTTTCTGCTTGTGTGGTGGTGATCAGCTGACTAGAATGGTCATTCCTTGTTCCTGGGGGCAGGGGGGTGAACCGGTGTTGGATGCTCACAGGCATTTGTACTTTTATGTAATAGAGACTGGTTAAATGTTTGTAATACCGGAGTACTCCTTACACAACGAGTGCAGACATGACAGGCTATGTTCATCTGTGGTAAGCGGCAATTGCAGCTGCATTCCAGTACAGTTCAGCACAGGTAATAGGTATGTACACCTGCATTCCTATATGTGTATTTTTTTCTGTTTTCATAAAAAAAAAAAAAATTATAGGGGATTTTTCAAATTTTCTAGTATTTTTTTTTTTTGTAACTGAGTTATATTACTACAAATTGAGGAACAGTAATAGTTTCTTGACTGAGATAACTGCATTGTGCAGCAGAATGGAGTGCTGATAACAAAACTGACAGTGCCACTATACTAGTGATTGGATTGAAAAATAATGTTCCTGCTCCCAATTATATTGTTAGGCCATGACCTTGTAGTACCCATTGCATTTCCTTTAGAGAGCAGCACAAAGGGATTTATGGGTGTATAAAATATTCTGCAGGACTGGTGTTTATTTTGCTTAAGGATCGGCATCCAAAATCCCACTCTTTCCTTAGTTTTTTTTTAATTACCCCCCCCTCGCTTCATCATCATTCGTTTCTACTTTGAACTATAGCTTTCCGCTTGTGTTTGTGTATAACAGCCTTAACTGTGTAGCTCCGAAATATCCTGTCAAATTAGATAATCCTAATCCTCCTTGTTCTGTTGGAAGGATCAGATTAGAAATGTATTAATATAGTTTGATTACTTCTACATAAAATTAAGTCTGCATATGTTTTAAGTGATAATTCAACAAAGATTTGTTTTATTTAAAGGGGGATTTATGGGTCTGTTCAGAAGTCTTACCTGTTTCTGTTCTATTCAGTGAGTTCCAATTTGTCATTTTTTCTGTATTATATGCCACGGCACAAGGCCTTTCGTTGAATGTTATTTTGGTCGGATGGCTTTTTGCTATACATTGTTTTTATTTATCTTGACACAGTGGCACATGGAAGTGAATGATGGTTTTGCATGGGTTATTTTTGACACAGTCGGAGTTGAGCTGCAGTTTCTGGACAAGCTTGGGTAACTTCAGATTTACATAAATGGTTTGCAGAGAATCTTGTTGCACTGTTATGTGCTTGTTCTGTTGTAGAAAACTGCAGCCAGAAGGTATGTACAGAAGGAACATAGTAAACTAGGCAAGAGGAAGGTTGAAGCTGTTGTATCTTGACTGTAGTCTAAGAAACACTTTCTGCTGTAAGGTAGCCCTGGTTTGAGGTTGTTTTAATAATCATCTTTTTTAATATGCTGGGCATATTTAAATCTGTGGTCACTTTTATAATGCCCAATAATTTGCTTCTGCTGACAACTCTTATAGGACTGTTGTTTTTAGA
Organism: Protopterus annectens; assembly: GCF_019279795.1. Lineage (NCBI taxonomy): Eukaryota > Metazoa > Chordata > Ceratodontiformes > Protopteridae > Protopterus > Protopterus annectens. The sequence continues at coordinate 1,765,797,793 of NC_056744.1, forward strand.
TGGGATTCGGAATGTGGGAGAGACAGGAGGGCTAGATTTGTCAAATATCAGTAACATAGTATCTGATAAAAAGATGGCTGAATGCCAGTAACATAGTATCTGATAAGAAGATGGCCGAGTGCATGCCAGTAACATAGTATCTGATAAGAAGATGGCCGAGTGCATGCCAGTAACATAGTATCTGATAAGAAGATGGCCGAGTGCATGCCAGTAACATAGTATCTGATAAGAAGATGGCCGAGTGCATGCCAGTAACATAGTATCTGATAAGAAGATGGCTGAGTGCATGCCAGTAACATAGTATCTGATAAGAAGATGGCTGAGTGCATGCCAGTAACATAGTATCTGATAAGAAGATGGCTGAGTGCATGCCAGTAACATAGTATCTGATAAGAAGATGGCTGAGTGCATGCCAGTAACATAGTATCTGATAAGAAGATGGCTGAGTGCATGCCAGTAACATAGTATCTGATAAGAAGATGGCTGAGTGCATGCCAGTAACATAGTATCTGATAAGAAGATGGCTGAGTGCATGCCAGTAACATAGTATCTGATAAGAAGATGGCTGAGTGCATGCCAGTAACATAGTATCCGATAAGAAGATGGCTGAGTGCATGCCAGTAGCATAGTATCTGATAAGAAGATGGCTGAGTGCATGCCAGTAGTATAGTATCTGATAAGGGATTTCCAGTAACATAGTATCTGATAAGGGGTGGGTGTATGGGTGTATGTCAGTAACATAGTATCGGATAAGGGGAGGGCTGCATGTCGGTAACAAAGTAGCGGATGGGGGGGCTGCATGGTAACATAGTATCTGATAAGGGGTGGGTGTATGTCAGTAACATAGTATCGGATAAGATGGCTGAATGTCAGTAACATAGTATCTGATAAGGGGAGGGCTGTATGTCAGTAACATAATATTGGATAAGGGGAGGGCTGTATGTCAGTAACAAAGTAGTGGCTGAGGGTGGCTGCATGTCAATAACGTTGTGGTGGCGTGGGCTGCCGGTCAGTAATGTTGTGATGGCGTGGGCTGCCAGTCAGTAACGTTGTGGTGGCGTGGGCTGCCAGTCAGTAACATTGTGGCGGTGTGGGCTGCCAGTCAGTAATGTTGGGGCGGCGTGGGCTGCCGATCAGTAAGATGGTCTCTTGATAAGAGGGCTGTTTGTAACAACAGAGATGAAACAAATAAAAAAAAAACTCACACATAGCAGAGGTAGTAGATTCTTTACTTCACCACAATATCTGGTACCATCCTTGAAGGCAAGAGGCTGAGGTACCAGATATTGTGGTGAAGTAAAGAATCTACTACCTCTGGTACGTGTGTGTTTTTTTTTATTTTTATTTTCTGAACAGTAGTGTTTTGCTATGAAACAGATAAAAGCAAGGAAATAGACAAATGAAAAACTGCAAACTCCAAAGAAAAAAACACCCAAGTTGTGGCAAGGCTCGGGACACTTGTAATTCTTGATGCCTTTGTTTAGTAAAAATACAACTTCAGAAAAAAGAATATCTACTTTTATTACTTAAAGAATGAAAGTGCTTAAAATTACAAGCTTGGTGTTTTTTTTTTCCTTTGGAGTTAACTGGAATGAAGCTTTACTCACTAGGACTGCTTGACAGATAACACTTTCCCAGGCTGCTTAGAATCCTCCACCCTTCCCATTAGTAACTCCAGGTGCCTTGTCTCTCCATATTTTTGTTGCACTTTGCAAGGTGGAGAAAAATGACCTTGTGCATCTTTTTTACCTGTGTGGAGAATTTCTATTTTCTTGAGAGAAATGCTTTCATTGGGCTTTTAAATATTATTTATTCTCCATTAGTTAATTGATTTTTCCCTGAACGACTGAGCACTTTTTCCCATTTAGACTTGTATAGGTCTGTAAGGTCTTTCCATGAGTGAACCTGTTGCAGGAACATCCCAAGCAACAGCAAGCAGACACAGTGCATCTGTTGTTTAGGGTGTCCCTGTAACTTCCAAAGGTACCCACATTGGACTTTTCACTCTAAGGAAGTGCCAAGACCTCAAGGTAGAATGGCAGCAGAATGCACTGTGGCCAAAGTAACCACTGGGATATCGGCTACATGAAAGTGCATTTTGTTTGTGTAAATTCTGTTCTTTTTGGCATTTTTTTCTCTTGGTTATTTCTTTAAGTGCCATTAGTTGTGTAATTTTACCTTTTTGTCTGGAAAAGATGCTTTCACAACTGACCATGTAATTGTTCACATTTAATGTTTATTCTCTTTAATTAGTTTTTCTTTTTGTTCTGTCGGCTGATTATAACTTTTGCAGCTCATTTTGTCTGTTACAATGGAAAATGTTCTTTTAGTACATTTTATACAGGGACCTGTCTTTAAGTTAGCAGGATCCTAGGCATTTGTCCTTTGGGTGTTCTGTTTTCCTACAACATTTACCTTTGGTTGGCTGTTTCTGTGCTGGTGTATAAGGGCTGGGTGGTGAGGGTTCTGAGCATTTCCTGGAATGTCAGGGGTCTCTCTTTAGCCATTAAACAGCAAGCCAGTTTTAATTTCTAGGAACATAGGAAGGTTGATTTACTTTTTCTGCATGAAACAAAGTTAAAAATAAGTTTTCCTGCTTTATTCTTAAGGAGATGGAGGGGCTAAGGGCTCTTGAGCGCATAATGGAGATGCTACTGAGGTTCACAGGAGGTTAAACTGGTCAGTTCTGGCAGTGTTCAATGAAAGTGGGATGCAGGGTAAGATCTTTTTATTTTTATGACCCTAATGGAGATGAACCCAAACTTTTATTACTATTCAACTCAACACTATTGGGCCTGGGATGTATGGGGTATAACTTTACCTGTGGTTGTTGGAAACAACTTTAAAATCCTGCCACAGAAGTATGTTTGAAGTGGCTTAGGGAAAAAAGATGGCACAAGCTTGTAAAAACTTTTTGAAGGACCCCAACTTACTAACACATGGAGACTTTTGCATACAGAAGAAAAGGATTATACTTCTATAACTCACCAGTTGGGTACTGCTTCCCACCTAGAGTAGCTATTGGTAAACCTCTCTGTTTTAATGGTAATTAAGGAGATCAGCTGTGATACTTCTGCCCTTTCAGACCAGAAATATGTCTGGTTTGACATCCTGGCCTTTTAATCTAGATTTTCAAGACAAGCTTTGGAGATTCAACTCACTGCTTTTGTGTTTGCCACACTACAACTCTGTTCTATCTAAATTAATTCAGGAATACTGGGACGGTAGAAAATGTAAGGCAACAGGTATAATTGTAAATTGGGAGAGGTTCAAAGGCCTAATTAGAAATTGGGTCATGGAGGTTTAAGAAACAAAGAAGACGTCCAGAGCAAGGAATATGAAACCAGTTAGAAGCAAATATTAACAAGTTTGAAAGTAAGTATGTATAATAGAAGAGAAGGATAAAAAGTGGTTAGGGGATTCTCCAGTTAAGGAAGGATGCAAGACCTTCATAGGTACAGTATTCACAACAAGTGGAAAAGATGACAACCTTTCACCTGGTGAAAGGGATGTGATCTTTGGGACTCTTGGCTAATAGATTGATTTGCAAAGAGGAGAGATTTTTCTATTTCATCAAAGAGAGTGGAAACTGAGGAGGTGATTTGGGGAAATGTGAAATCAACAATTATGCAAAGGACTGTTTCAAGAAACTTTATAGTAAGTCCATTGTTCGAAACCTGATCCTCCATGCCACTTTCATACAACATGGCAAAGTGGCCCAAGTAGGGAAGATGGAATGGCAAACTTCTGAGCAGCCCATCTCCGTCCTGGAAATAGAGGGGGGTCATCCAACAACTTCCTAAAGGAAAGGTGCCTGGCCCTTATAGGCTCCTAGAATTAGTTTATAAAGCTATTTATTTATTTATTTGCAGTTTGTTTACCAGGATGGTCCATTGGGCCACAAGATGCCAGTTTGCAATGGAGTCCTGGGGAGAAAAGCTCAAACAAATATGAATGTTACAAGTTACAAGATTACAAAAATATAAGAATTACAAAATATGAGAGAATTTAAAAATACGAAGTTGAAAAAGTTTGCATTTGGAAGAGCAAACATATTAATACAATATCTAGTTACTACAGTTTCTTATTGAGAGTAGTAAGACTATGGGGGGGGGCTGAGAGTAGTAAGACTATGGGGCTATAAACAGGTGCATTAGCTAAAAGGAACAAACTGTAGTCAAGGAAGCTATGTAGGATGGGAACAAGAGTATTCCCATCAGGTGTGTATAAAGTAGAGTTTTGAAGGCAGAGACAGTGGTATAAATGAGAGGTGGGAGAGAATTTCAGTGGCGAGCGAGAGGGAAGGATTGAAGATGTTTACCTGGTGGGTGGGTTTGTGTAGTTCAATTAGATTTTGGAAGTTAGATCTTGGGCGTCTTATCAGGTAGATGCATTTGGAAGGTAGAGGCAAGAGAGGGAGTGAAGATAAGTTTGTGTGCTTGGATAAGTTGAATATAGTTGAGATAATTAGGTAGCTCAAGCCAGTTGAGCTGATGTAGGGGAATGCAGTAATGTGTAGTGGATCTGTGACCTGTTATAAATTTTGAAATTTTGTAGTAACAACAGGATAGTTTTGACTTGAGGGAAGATTGTAGATTAGTAGAGAGAGAGTTACCACATAAGGTAAGTGGTAGCGAGTACAAGTCTAGTGGAGGGAGAGATGTAATGGTTGTGGCGGTAGAGCATACCAAGTTTGAGTTTTTTTTATATTTACTTGTAGATGACTTTTGAACTTTAACTGATCATCGGTGATGACTCCTAGTAGTTTAGCAGTGGAGACGATTTCAAGAGGAGTATTGTTTTGGCTGGTGATAAGTACTTATCGAGGGTGGTAGTTTTAGCAGAGGTGAATATCACAAGTTTCGTCTTGGTTGCATTGAGTGCTAGATGGTTATCTAGCATCCATTGTTCAGTTGAGGAGAAGGCATCCTGGGTTAATTTTTTTAATGAGGAAGTAGAGGTGGCAGAGCAGATTATTGTAGAATCGTCAGCATATTAGATAAGGTTGGCATTAGGGATGGCATGATAGAAGTCGTTAATGAAAATATTAAATAGAAGGGGACCTAGAAATGAGCCCGAGACTTGTTTAACAGTTTTTAAGAAGGAAAGGAGAGCAGTAGTAGTGCTATGGCCGGGTCTGAATCCATGCTGAGTGGGAGTGAGAAGGTTATTATTTATGAGAGAGGGTTGTAGTTGTCGGTAAATACATTTTAGTTTTGAAATAGGGGATAAGATAGAGAGAGGTTGAAAATTTTGGATATGATTGTTGTTGACCCTTAATGGAGTGGAATAATAAAAGCTTTTTTTTCCAGAGCTGGGGAACATGGCATTCGGAAATTGATTGATTAGGGTACAGATAGGGAAGGCAATGGCTTCAGCTGCTATTTTTAGGAAGGAGGAGGGTATCTCATCAAGGACATTAGAGCATGGCTTCAAGTTTAGAAGAAGGTTTTTTATGGTAGAGATGGGGATGGGCCTCATGGAGAAGGGAGGAGGTTGGGGGCTGAGGTTGCTAGTGGAGAAAGGGATGAGTTTGGGTGGATATGGGGATGCAGAATTTTTGGTGAAGGATGTTGTTAGTCTGGCTATAGCATCAATAAAGAATGAATTGAACTGGGTAGCTAAATCAAAGTCAGAGGCATTTGGGTCTGGGCAAGGGTTTTCTTTCCTCTCTGGGTTGAGTAGAGAGAAACTTCCATCCCAGAATTTTTTACGATTGGTGTTATGATTGGTTTGGAGTGTGGAATAGTGGGCTCTGCAATCTGCTATAAGTTTTTTTACTTTGTTGTGAAAGGATCTGTATTAATTAAGGATGGTTGTTGTTTTAGTTTTGTGGTGGTGTTTCCAAGCTTTATCTCGGAGCTGCATGGTAAGTAAGGTATTCTTAGTTAAACATGGAACAGGATTACTTTCTATGCATTTTATTTTCCTGGGAGCAAAGGACTCAAGCAAGTTTAAGAAAGTTGTATTAAAATAGGTAACAGCACTATCTAGGGATAGAGTTTTTAGTGGACTTCAGTTTGTTCTTTTTAGTGCATTTGAGAATGCATTGAGGTTAAAGTTTTTTAGGTTCCAGGTAGAGGTATTGGTGTGGGATAGTTGTGGGGAGGAGGGAATGTGGGCGAAAGTCGGAAGATGGTCACCTAGTGGGTCAGGAAGGGTACCACTGTTAGTGATTGTAGTGGGGATGAGAAACTAGAATCCAATCTAGGGTACTTCCAGAGAGGAAGTCTTTGGATGGTCGAGTTGTTGAGTTGTTAAACTGAAGTTGTGAAAATTTATATTTAGGGAGGTGGTTGGAGATTGAATTGTGGCCCAGTTAATATTAACATCACCCGGGATTATAGTTTCTCCTTACTAGCACTCTATTGTGAAGGGTAGAAAAGGGATATCTTCCCTAAACATTGAGTTTTAGCGACTATAATCATCTTGCTAAAATCTATCAAATCATCCTCATGCAGGGTTGTGGGCTTCTGTATTTTATGTCCTATGTCAAAGCCATGGTGATAGTTTCATTTTGGAAAGCTACATCTCATCCATGCCTTATTTGTTTGCTGGCTGCAGTAGAATTGCTGGGTGTGATAAAGCATTTCACTCATGGTTGGGATAAGAGCAAGATCTGGGATTCTGGTGGGGTTGATGATAAAGTTTGCTTTTGGCTGAAGGAGGTTTTATACTACTAAACATGCATTACGGCTTTGGAAAAAATGAATCCCTAAAGCTCAACTTTATTCATCTCTAATTTGTTCATATCACTGGATAGTTAAATATTTTATCTACTGAAGAGATTTGGTGTTGGATACTTCTGACATAACTGTTCCCTTCCAGAAGTGCTTAGACTGCAATCCTGACTGTAGTGTGAAAAGGTGGCAATGTCTTCAACTATGCTCTCTGTTCAGGGTCATAATAGGTCCATAGGTGATCACTAGGTTAATGGCACAATAGCCTTTTAAAGCCTTGTCAATTATACTTAGGTTATGAAAATATTATCTCTTAATTCCCCATATATAGGATGGGGTAATATCCGGGTTGTCAGTCTTTGGGTGTTGGAGCCCTGAGTCATTATACAGACTGCCTCTATCCATAAGGGACATGGACAGAAACCTCAGGAGTGAATTTACAGTTTCCCATCCATTTATTCAAATTCTTTTTGAAGAGAGTGAGGGGTGGGCTTTTTTTTACAAAGACGGGAAGTTTATTCCATAAACAAGGTAGCCTTTGGGATACAAATCTGTGTCTCCAGCAAGTTCTGTTACAGTCACAAATAGAGTCGGGTCCATGGAAGACGTAATCCTTGTATAATCTTTCTTGCAAATATGTAAGATTTTCATCAGGGCTGGATCAGAGAATACCTTGTAGATTTGACATAAGTCACCTTTCAGTAAACAATATGAGATGGAGTAAAGGGATAGTCTTTATTCGGTCTGCATAACAGATGTCTTATGCTTTATGTGTTTCTTTTTTTTTTTTTTTTTTTTTTTTTAGTGAGAAACCTCTGGGGCCACTCCAGTCAGTATAAGTGCCTGGTTCGGTACATGCAGAAGGGAGCATTGTACTAGATTATGGGTCTCATGAAGGATGACTACAATGGCACTATAACTTCCTTTGATCTTGATGCAATGCCTTTACTTATAAACTGAGCCACACAAAAGGATTTCTCACTACTGTAGCTACTTGTTGGTCAAAGTTTAAGTTACT